>NC_056746.1:915851257-916066257 GCF_019279795.1 Protopterus annectens | reverse complement strand
TCCCCCTCCTCGGACCAGGCTTCCATTATTTCAGAACATTCTGATGACCAGGAACATTCATATTCCCCTTTTGAAGATTCTGATGCAGCGGAGTCCATTCCCTCTGTCTCCCCCCCTGAGGATTACTCTTTTGGGGAAACCTTGCATACCTTGAGGGAACACTTCCAGTGGGAAGGTCAAGAGTACTCAGACTCCAAGAAAAGGCTTAGGGATTTTCTCTTGCTCCCTCAGCAGAGGCCTCTGGCTATACCCCCTGTCTTAGATATCCTTGATGATGTGTATTCAGAGTCCTGCCTTAACCCAGACTCTTTGCCTCCAGCCCCAGTCAAGCCTGACAGGTATTACCGGGTTCCTGACTCACACCAATTCCTATACAAAAGCCATGCGGCTGACCCAGAAACTATCTCACAGGGCCCCAAGGGAATTAAGGCCTCCACTGCTAAAAATCCTTTACCTTCAGAGAGGGATTCCAGAGCTTTAGAAAGGTGGGGGAAAAAGGTATACACCTCGGCCACCTTATCCATGAGGGCATTAAACTGCCAGTTCCATATGTTAAAGTATCAACAGTTTCTGTTATCACAGTTGAGAAGCAAAATGTCACAACCTGAACATCCAGATTTGAAGGAGTTGCAGGATTTGATACATAGTGCAGAACAAGTAGGTAAACATACCTTGCAATGTGGTTTTGATGCTTTAGAGGCCTCATGTAGAGTTGCTGTTACAGGATCATTCATACGTAGACATGCTTGGCTCAAAGAGCAAACCTTACCAGATCATGTCAAAGCTAAATTACTGGATGCACCTCTGCAAAAAGATGTATTGTTTGGTGTTAAAGCTGAGGAGGTATTAAAGAAAATGGAGGAAAAGGCAAAATCAATGCAAACAGTGAAAGATTTCCTACAGGTACAACCTCCACGTTTCAGTAGAAATTGGCCTTCAAAAAATTGGTCCTTTCCAGCCATGGACAGACCCCAAAGAGGTAGATACAGGCGCCCGAGGGGTAGTGGGCAATCTCAAGGATCGTTTAGAGGCAGACAATGGCAAGCACCTACCCAAAGAGGTAGTGAGGATAGTTCACAGCCATTCAGAAAGCAGAACCAATGACTTTCCCCTTTGCATGCCAAGCAAGGCTCAAATGGCAGCACCTTTAGGTGGAAAACTGGCATTATTTTCAAAAATTGGCATATTGTCACAAAAGACAAATGGATCCTGAACATTATAGACAGAGGCTACAGATTCCACTTTCACATCCTTCCAAAAATGAGAGGCATGCCAAACCTGCCACACAATCAAAGGGCAGAGGCACAAAAACAAATTTCAGATCTCATGGACATGAAAGCTATTCAAGAGGTACCTGCAGAAGAACAGGGTCAAGGTTTTTATTCCAGACTATTCCTGGTACCAAGGAAGGGCAAAGATTGGAGACCTATTTTGGACCTATCCATCCTAAACACATTTTTACTCGTGCCAAAGTTCAAGATGCTCACATTACAGCAGCTTCTTCCCATGCTGGGCAAGGAGTCTTGGCTGGTAACATTGGACCTCAAGGAGGCATACCTGCATGTCCCAATCAGACAAGATTGCAGAAGATACCTCAGATTTCTTGCAGGTTCAACACATTATCAATTCTCTACATTGCCCTTTGGCTTATCTACTGTGCCCAGAGTGTTCACGAAATGCCTGGCATCAGTAATTGCCTACTGCAGACTGCAAGGGATACAAATATACCCATATTTGGACGACTGCCTGATCCAAGCGGACAGCAAGCATATACTTCTGAAACATCTGGCTTTTGTAATAAGGTTGTTGAATTTCCTGGGATACACAATCAACAAAAAGAAATCAAGGCTAATACCCTCTCAGACAATAATTTTCCTGGGTGCCAAATTGGATACAAACACCCAGATGGCCTACCTCACGCCAGAGAAACAAGGGCAACTAACTCAATACTTCAGAAAACTGGCAACTTTCACCAGGCTGACTGCAAGGAAAATCCTGCAGGCTCTGGGATTCATAACAGCTTGCATCCCACTAATCCCATGTGCAAAGCTGCATATGAGGAAACTTCAATGGTACCTGAAAAACCTATGATCTCAGCACAGCCACAGCTTGGAAACAATAATACCACTAATTCCATGTCTTCAAAAGGAATTTCTGTGGTGGGCTCAAGCATGCCAAACAAACACAGGTCTCCCATTCTGCAAGCCTCAAGCAAGTCAAACCATCACAACAGACGCCTCGGATTACGCCTGGGGGGCGCACATGACAGATCGGTGCATTCAGGGCAGATGGTCCCAAAAGGAAAAGCACCTACACATCAGTCAAAAGGAAATGCTAGCAGTAATAAATGCTATTATAGCTTTCAAAGACCTGCTGCATCCAGGCCAGCTATTGATAAGGACAGGCAACACCACAGTAATGTGGTACATAAACAAACAGGGAGGAACCCACTCATACCCCCTATGCAGGCTAGCCATGTCTCTTTGGAACATGGCTCTAGAATTGCAAATCGAGCTTCAAGCACAGTTCCTGCCAGGCAAGGAAAACACGCTGGCAGACAACCTAAGCAGAAATATGACAGATCCACAAGAATGGAAATTGCATCCTCAAGTTTTTTCAAAGATAATTCAAGCATGGGGAAGGCCAGACATAGATCTCTTTGCCTCCCACAGAAATCACCAATTGGCAAAATTCTGCTCAAGGACCTTTCATCCACAGGCCTGGAAAATGGACGCACTGTCTTTCAGTTGGACTACAATGACAGTTTACGCCTTTCCACCTCTTCCTCTGCTGCCCAAAGTTCTATTAAAAACCAGAGCAGACAGACCAAAGATGATTCTCATCACTCCAGACTGGCCAAGACAACACTGATACCCACTCCTGAGGAGCCTAACACATTCCCCACCATAGATCCTGCCTCTAATGCCTCTTCTACTGACTCAGCACAACTTCAAAACTCTTCAGAGCCAGCTGAAAACACTCAATGTAGCTGCATGGAAGATTCCTTAAAATCACAACAGACCCTGCTCTCCAAGGAGAGGTACAGGATGTCATTTTGGAGGCCAGAAGACCTTCTACTAGAAAAGCCTACTCCGCCAAATGGAAACGGTTTTGTGCTTGGAATGAGAAAAAGGGCCAGAACCCTGGAATACTGAATTTACCTCAAATATTACAGTACCTAGCTGAGATGTTAAGCAGTGGACTTTCATTCTCTTCCATCAAAATCCATGCCTCAGCCATTTCTGCAGAATACAACACTGATCCTCCTTTATTCTCTCACCCCCTCTTAAGGCAGTTCCTCAGAGGGGCTAAGAATATAAACCCCCCAAGGAAACAACCAGTACCTGCTTGGGATCTCAATTTCATTCTAGAGAAACTGACTTTGCCTCCTTTTGAGCCAGCTGCCTCAACAGAACTGCAATATTTGTCCTGGAAAACAGCCTTCCTGCTGGCTATCACCTCAGCTCGCAGAGTTTCGGAACTACAAGCCCTCATGGCTGTGCAGCCTTTCATCATTTTCCATCAGGACAGAGTTTCCTTATGAACCAATCCTTCCTTTATGCCAAAGGTAGTATCCAGGGTAGCCTTGAATCAGGCTATCCACTTGCCTACCTTTTACCCCAATCCTCAAAACAAAGGGGAGAGACTTCTACATTCCTTGGACATTCACAGACAACTACGTTATTATTTGGACAGAACAAAGCCTTTCAGAAAATCAGAGCAACTCTTTGTGTCCTATGCTTCAGGGGCTCAAGGGAAGCCTATTTCCAAACAGACAATCTCAAAATGGATAGCTCACTGCATATGCTTTTGTTACTCTCTTCATGGTAAAACTGTACCTGCAGGCATCAGGGCTCACTCCACAAGGGCCACAGCTACCTCTGCAGCTTTCCTCAGGGGGGTTCCTACCAAAGATATTTTGGAAGCTGCCACTTGGAGTTCTGTGCATACCTTCTCCAAGCACTATCACCTGCTTTTATACTCCAAATCTAGAGCAGGTTTTGCCACTGCAGTTTTGCAAGGCATCCTGGCTCCTCCTAGTTCCACCTAGTGCCTACCACCCCTTTTTTAGCTTTGGTATTCTACCCATCTGTTATGACTGCAGCTGTATGCACGATGGACATAGTACAGTTTTGTACCTACCATAAATGTAGATGTTCGAGTGCTACTACAGCTGCAGTCCAGGTTTCCCTCCCTCCTTCCCCTCTGGAACAGGCCTAATGGCTAACACCTCCTCATACAACCTGATTGGGGTATTCTTTTATGGTGTATTTGCTTGCAACTACTGTTTTTTGATTATACTGCATTGCATTATTACATAAATTTATATATTGCCTTCCTTCTGGGGGCACCTGACATCTGGGGCAAGAAAAACTGAAGAAAATGGCATCGGCTGGTTCCTTTATACCCCTGTCACACTGATGTCAGGGAAGAAGCGATGACAACCGACGCCGGACCTAGACTTAGGAATTCGGTCGACCGAGGACCCACCCGACGGCAGGAAAATCCATCTGTTATGACTGCAGCTGTATTAGCACTCGAACATCTACATTTATGGTAGGTACAAAACTGTACTTTCTCAATACTTTCTTAGTCAGTGCTGTACTCTGTACCTTACAGGTATTATTACACTACCCCATGGACTTAGTTTGGACAGTGGTATGTTTGTAGACAACTATATACGTGGACTGTGTTTTACCTGCAGTATACACCTCTTACCTGGTATACCTGTGGAGGTATTGTTTGTTAACATTGCCTGACTGTTTCTATGCATATTCCCAGATTCCAGGTTGATGTTATGCACATACCTCACAATCTCTTATTGCACATACTTTGGGCGAGTCTTGACAGCATGCAGGTAAAACTGGGACATATTTTGACAATTGCCCTCATAAAGTACACTTTTATCTGCACTTTTTCATATAGTGCTGCATTTTTATTTATTTTTGTTTCTCACTGAATATTAATTGAACTGAAAAGTGTGCCTCTGTGTCTCTGCAGAGAGCTTGTTAGAAGTGTAGCCATTCATAGCAGTGGCGGATAGTTTCACTTTGATATTCTGTGTTTTAGCCTAGGGCTGTCCTGCCTTATATAAGTGGCACATTTTTGTTTTTTTTTCTGCTAAATACTTGAGATTTGGCCAGCTAAAATTTGCCTGCAATCAACTGGATGTATAAGCGAATTTAAGTACAATTTTAGCTGCACTTTTTCATATAGTACTGCATTTTTATTTATTTTTGTTTCTCACTGAATATTAATTGAACTGAAAATTGTGGCTCTGTGTCTCTACAGTTAGTTCCCACCCACCCTCCCTGTTCTTGTTTTGGTGTTAATCTTGGTGGCTTTAAAATTGCCCGCCCCTCTTGTAAATTTGTATTTGGATACTCCTTCTGAGCCCATCTCATTTCCTCACTCAACTGAGTGCAGTGAGGTCATATTCTGATTTTAGGCACTCCTACTGTGTACAAAGAGCATCTGGAAAAGAAAAAAAAAATTTTTTAAGCTTGTTTCCTGCCTTTCCTGTAAGTGGTCTAGACTGTTTGTAGGCTTCTGAGCCCCCAAGCCTTTCTGTGTTGGAGGGACGCCTTCTAGCTTAATTTTGTTTCTTAGAACTGGTCAGTTTTTTAGTTTCAGCACTCAAATCTGTTTCTTTGAGCTCAGCACTTGTTCAGAACTCGTTGTAAGCACTAAATAAGCTACAAATTACTACAGCACTCAACTTTCCTCACTTGTCTAGAGGAAAGCAGTTTTTAGTACTTAATAAATAAGCACCTATACAGGCATGTCTAAGGGTCAGCTCCCGGTTATTTCTCCTGTCTACCTGATGAGTCTGGGATCTTGGGGCAATGCAGCAATTGCCTCATGTACACAGACAACCCTCTCCTCCAAATCATCCAACACTACAACCTGTGAGAGATGCACTTATACAGCCAAACTGGAAGCAAAGCTCTCTTCACCAAAGACTGGACTAGACAGTCAAGAAGAGAAGGTAAACACTTGCACCACACCACATTCATCACATAGTCCCTCGAACCTACACCATCAAAACACACACATAGAAACACAAAACACACACCTACATTCGTGGAGACTCTCAATAAAAATCTGCCCAAGCAACAGGGACCTCCAAAGCAGAAATGCAAGCAAACTCCACCCCCCCAACACAACCCAAATGAGACAGCCCACAAACTCAGTGTGCCACTCAACCACAGCCCATAAGGCATAACAACGTATCCAACACTCTAGTCATAGGTGACTCTATAGTCAGGCACACTGATGTTCCACTCACCAGGCTAAACAATGGGAAAGTTACTGTCAGCTGCCTGTCGGTGCCAGGATTCACCACATAATGCATGCACTCAGGTCACTCCACAACAAGTACAAATATGACTCTGTCATTGTCCATGTTGGTGTGAATGACCTGAGACGTACCTCCCTGGACTACATGAAAAGAGACATGGAGGAGCTCTCAGATCTTGTAGCCCAGGCAGGTATGACCCTAGCCCTGAGTAGCATCCTGCCATCACCCAGAATGATACCATAGTACAAGGACAAAATGATTGACTTCAACAATTGGCTAAGCTTCTGGTGTCATTTTAAGGGGATCCAGTATTTGTCTGCCTGGGATGACATGATTGACAGACCACGATGCTTTGCCAGAGATGGCCTGCATCTGTCACCCTTGGGATTCTGGATACTGGCCAAGGCTCTTGTCACCCCTATAGTGCCTTTTTTAGGCAAGGTTCAAATGACAAATTCACCACTGTAACAGGTACAAGCAAGCAAAATCTGTTGGTAATGCTACTCAGTGCTAGAAGTCTAAACCTCAAAATGCACTCACTCGAGGCACTCCTTAAAATGGAGAACATTGACATCTGTGCAGTGACAGAGAACTGGTTCAAAGCTCCAGAGAGCACCCCTGCATTACCAGACTATAATTCATACCACACCTTTTGGCCACCTAACCTGGACCGAAGCACTAAAGGCGGAGGCGTGTCCATATTCATTAAGGATATCCACACCTCCAAGCTAGTTGCATAGCATAATGCATCCGAGATTATACAAGTGCAACTAACTCTGGGCCAGACCACAATCCAAATTGTAGCTTGCTACAAACCCCCCACCATGCCCCAGGATTTCCACTCCTCATTTCTTGGTACACTGGAAAATATTAGGGTACAACTCAACACCCTAATAATGGGCGATTTCAACTACCCCACCATTAACTAGGAAAACTACTCATGTGCCAACTCTTTTGCTCAACGTTTTCTGGAATTCATGAATTCCAATGCCTTGGATCAACTTATTTACACCCCACCAGGGGCAGCAATATCCTAGACCTGGTCATTACCAACATGGGTGACCGGTGTTCCACTCCAGGGGTCAGTTCCTCATTGGTCAGATCTGACCACAAGCTAATCACCCTAGACATCCACATCCCGCCCCCACCCCCCATTAGGAAAACCACCGTAAAAAACTTCTCAAAATACCAACTTCACACTTCTTAAGACAGAAGTGGCAAACTTCATGACACCCATGCAGACGGACAGTAGAGGTACGACTGCTGAATCCTACACAAATGCACTTTATAAGCCCTTACACGAGTGCATGGATTGTGCTATCCCTAACAGAACCAAGATGCTATCCTCCAAAAAAGGAAGCCAACCTGGTGGTCCTCTGCCATAAACAAAATTTATTTATTTATTTATTTATTTTACATTTGTCGACTGGACATACTTTGCATATTACTCTCATAAGATTTTAGTGAGTTGCTAGAGAGACAGGTTTGTTCTTATAGATATATTTCTGACGGTTATGATGTCTGACAATCAGCTGTATGTCTGACATTTAGCTGGCTAAATTTCTGGGATCATTCCACTGATTTTCCAGGAGGACAGGGTGACAGGCAGGAAATGTAAGCCAATTATCTGAACTTTCTGACAAAATCTGTACAGTTGAGGATTATGATTCTGCATACAGCTTACTACCACTCCCAGGATTCAAACCATGGCTGTGTGTGCTAAAAATACAACGGTTTACATCTCAGGTGAGTGTGCTATTTGGATTATGTTGTGTATGTTTTCAATGTTTTCTAAGTCTCTCTCGGTTGTACAATATGACCTTGTCATTACAACAGTTGTATACAGACATTCCTACACATTTTATTTATGTAGCACATTGTGGGTAACAATGCTTAATACAACAGTACTATTAAGAGAATGCAACACTACATTACCATATGATACCAGAGTAAACACAAGCAGTCCAGTTGTTAGGCCTTTATTGCCAGGCTGTTACCCTTTTATTTACATACAACCTATATGAGACTCTTCCTGCCATATTGTCTTGTTTATTCAGTACATTCCATACACGATGCATGTTTTATACGGCAATTAACTTTCTACTACTTTTAGGTTTATTTCTTATGACAGTACATGCAAGATTACTAACCTGCCTCACGATGCAGCCTCTGCAGCCTACATTCATGGGCTTCTTGATTCACAGCCCACTCTGCTGTCACTGTCAAAGACATAAGAGGAATATTTAGCCATACCTATCCATAATATACATGCTGGCAATTATTAAACGGGTAGTAGAATGAGTACTTACACACTGCTGGGACATCACCCTGCCTAGCTTCTTAGATCCACTGATCCAAGAGCTCCCTCTTCTTCTGTTTCAGGTTGGCATAGTGATGCCTGACCTGCTCACCAGTTCGAGGGATGCCACTGGCACTGGTGAGGTCACAGGCGAGATGGTCCCAGGCTTCCCTGGTACTAGCCCTGCTGCAGTCTCTCTTCATGTTCTTTTACCAGGAGTTCTGCCATGACCTTGGACTCCTGGATGCCCCAGCGCTGCGCCCAGAACTGTGAGCCTTCTCTGACACCAGCCATAGTGCCTACAGGAGGAAGCTACAACCAGTTATGGGATGTAATCCCGCCTGTGGGGTTTAAATAGGGCAAATTTCCTGCACTTTGCCATGATTGGATGGTTTTGAAAATGCTAAGCTATGGGCAAACCTGCTTACCTAAAGTTGGCATTGCTTAAAGGGGTATACCAATGGGCAAATTGATTTATCTGGGCTACGCATTGCTTACACATAGTAAGCAGAAGTGTGCAATGCTTAGCATTGCTTATTTTTAAATTTGCACATTATTTGCTGTTTGGCATTGATTTACCATTCATTACATGTTATATATTTGTTTAGTATCTGTGATTCATGTGTATGTACACTGTATGGGGTACTTGTGTTTATTGGGGGATTTCACCACTTTATCACCATGACACCTTACATCTGGACTTAATGCAATACTCCAGTTCACATATTTATGTTATGATTTAGGTTATACAACATAAAACTGTTTATAGATTCCTTTCACACGTAAATTGTGATTTTGCTATAGTGAGGATCTGTTTGGTTATACCTCAGTTTTATATACAGCTGTGATGGCTTACTGGTTAACTGCTGTGACTATAGTGTACAGTGTCCTGGGTTCAAGACCTGCAAGGCCTGTTGATCTTGTTGCTGGGCAGAACAGGGGCTGTTGAATACAGAGTGATTAAGGCACTTTTAAGCAGTTGTAAGTGGGTTTGCGTGGGTTTACACAATGGTAAGCAATGCTAACTTCCGGTTAAATATGCTTACAGAGAGTTAGCTTCAAAATTGCTTAACCTGTGTGCGCATTGCTTACCCCCACTCAAACAGGATTAAACCTACTTACTACTGCTTACAATTGCTTTCTCCCACTTAAGCCCGCATTAATTTAGAAAGAAATGAAACATGGGTCTTGGGAAAGTGGTAGAGTTGGACACTCTATACATATTTTACACTATTTGCTGTATGGCATGGATTTATCATTCATTACACATTATAACTGTTTAGTATCCCTGATTCATGTGTACATATACTGTATGGGGCACTTGTGTTTATCTGTGGATTTTACCACATTATTACAATGACACCTCACATCTGCACTTAATGCAGTACTCCAATTCACAAATATATGTTATTTAGTAGGTTATACAGCAAAAAAAGTTCATAAATTGCTTTCACATGGAAAATGGAATTTACTACAGTGAGGATAAAACCAGGAATGACTGCTCGCAAAGCTAACGCTCTGACCACTACACTATTGCAGTACTGCTTCAGCTGAATGTATCTTGCTATTTATCTTCGTGTGCTATTTAAGCTACAGTATGCATAGTTAAGCAATGGGCAAACCCGCGCACCTATGGTTAAATTTAATCTGTTTCATAAAAAAAAAATCTGATATTGTTAATCCTCGTTCATTCCTTATGCCTGGGTTATCGGTTCCGACCTCGGAACTGAGCCAGCTATCTTCAAAGCTCATGATAGCCACAAACTCTTGAGCTAAACTCTTACCCACAATCCCCTTCTCCCTGTTATCCCAGATTTAATTTGCCGCATCGCCATTCAGTCACGTCAAGACACTTCTCTTAAGTAAAACTTTCTTTGATAATATCTAATTGTATTATAGTTCTTCTCAGTTCAAATCTTGTTAAATAGTTATCTCTTACCCTATCACATCTAGCGGGTCTATTTTGTTTTTTTCTAGCCCTTCTTTCTTCTTACCATGAGGTAACTACTTTACCATCATTGGTAAAACCTTTGCTTGCTTTACCTTCAGGTATTTTTTGTACCATTGTTGGTACCCTCCTCCTTCCTATCATGGCAGAGAAAAAAGGTGGTCTGGGATTTAAAAGATGTGTGGATTGTGGGCATAAATTGCCTATTTTGGATGCACATGCATTATGTGTTTACTGTTTCAGTGTGCCTCACTTGACTGTGGACCCGTCTTGCGGGATTTGTGCTAACTTTTCTAACAGGACTTTGGTGGAAAGGAAAAGTAAACTGATTTTAAAGGGACTACTTAAATCTTCCTTTTCAGAGGCTATTTCTGAGTCAGAAGCTTCAACCCCTGCTAGTTCCCATAAGAAAAGAGATGAACACAAGCAGGCCAAATCTCTTCTGTCGTCTCCTGCTGGGGACCACCAGGAACTGAGAACTAAGAAGGCCCAACTGTCTAGTTTGGATTTGAGTTCCTCAGCCCCGAGCCTTTCAGTGCCTAGATCTTCTGCACCGAAGCCTTCGGCACCTTCCATTACTTCAGCACTGAGTATTGTTCCCTGCATCTCATCGGAACCGAGAGGCCCCTCGGTTCAGACTTCCTTACCGGCATAAACTTTTTCGTCGATGCAGATTTTTTCGGCATCAATGACTGTTCCGACTCCCTCTCCTGCTTTGACTCCGACAATTTACATGGCACCTACTATCCTCTCGGTACCGACCACCTCATTTTCCACACAGACACTTTCGGCACCTACCACAGTGCCAACTACCACTTTGGCACCGACCTCGTCGGTGCAGACCTTACCTTCGGCACCGATGATCTCCTCGGTGCAGACACCAGTAGTACAAGCCTTAACGGCTCCATTGTTCTCGGTGCAGGCACCTATTTTAGCACCATCCAAAGACTCCTTTGTGGGCACCGAGTTTTCTTCATCCTTGGGGAGACCTGACTCCTCTTCAGCTATGTCCATGAGATCCACTAGAAGCCTCTCGGAACATGATGTGGTGCATCTTGTGGATCAATTGCTTTTGGCCAGAGGTATCCAACCCTCCAGGACCTACTCTTCCTTCAGAGATGAATACCCTTCTCCAAAGAACCCTATCTATTCTCCTTCTTTATTGCCTTTGAAGCCCCTTGCTTTAGCACAGACTTCCCTCACTTCAGCTCCTTTCATGGACCTCACTAAGGAGCTGCAATTGCCTTTGTAGCAGGAGAGACTTATCACTCCAGTCACTGCTCAGGAAGCCAGCTGTAGCATACATACTCCTGTTTTTCACAGCCATCCAGGGACTCCAAGTCGGCGGGCTGATTTGCTTGAGCAAGGTGTGACCTCCTTGGGTGGACCAGCCTTCCAACTCATGGAGAAGGCTCTTGCATCTGTTGACGATCCTGTGCTATCAGTGCCCCCATCCTCCTCTGGACCACAATTTACACAAGCCACCCCTGGCGGACACTGGGCACAAGGGCCTCAGGACATACTCCCACAGGAGGCCCCTTTTGCACTGTCTTCCACAGATTCTCCCCCTGAGAAAGTTCATTGCAAGAGTTCATGTAAGAGGAAGCATGTGGACTCCCTAGAGGAGTCCCTCATGGAAGACACAGACTTTGATGATGGGGAAGGGTCCCCTCAGTCACTCTCTGAAGTATCCTTTGGAGATATCCTCGAAATACTTAAGCAGAGAGGTAAATGGCAGCCCGCTAACCTGAACTCTGAAGAGTTTGTGTTTCTGCAGGCCTTTCATGCCCTGCCCCTTTCCTCCTGGGTTACTCCACCTGCCGACAACCTTGTCCAGCTTGTTGTGCAGCGTGCATGGAAGGCTCCTGACACCGTTGACGCCATTCCTGGGAGACCAGATAAAATCTTGTCCTCTCCAGATGGTGATCCGCACTGGTCCAAAGGTCTTCCTGTAGATGCTTTGGTGATGGCGGCCGCAACATAAAAGGATCTGTTGGAAGAAAGCCAGACTTTCCACCCACCCAACAAAGAGTCCTGGGTGCTGGATAGATTAGGGAGGCATACTTTTGCATCAGTGACCTTTGCAGTCAGGTCACTGAATTATATGGCACATTTTACCAGGCCTCAAAGAGACTTAATTTCTGAGCTCTCTGAAACTTCGACCGGAGCTGTGTCTGATGAGGTCTGGGACAAAGTGGCCTCACAGTTAGCCACCCTTGAATCAATCTCTAACTCCTCCATGCATCTGATTTCTCATGCATCAGAAGGAGTAGCTAGAGCAGCAGGTGCAGGCATAGTCATGAGACGGCATGCCTGGATGCGCTTGTGTGATTTCGCGGAACCCTTCAAGGCTTCCTTTCTGAATGCTCCCATTGAAGCCTGTTCATTATTTGGACCCAAGGTAAAAGACACACTGGCTAGATGTGAACAGGATGGTAAGACCCTTTCTGCCATGTGTGCCCGTTATTCTTCCCCTCAACGGGCTTTTTCCAGAAACCAAAATAGTGGAAAGATGTGGTACAAAAAGTCTTAAGGTTCTTTCCGTGACACACAAACTGAGTTTTCCCCTAGAGGCAGAGGGGAAAACTCATATGGAAGATGCCCCTTTTGGGGCAGAGGAGGTCCGTGTAACCAGGGTTCCAGTGATTCTTTCTCTGGCCAGTCCTGCTAGTGCTCCTGAAGAGTGGCCCAACTGCTTTCTTCTGGAAGTGGTTGGGGGTCATTTTTCTTTGTACCCTTCTGCCTGGCTAACCATTACCACCGATTCTTGGGTACGAGAGATAATAACCAACGGCTATCATATTCCCTTCGATCTTTGTCCTTTCCCCCTAAGAAACTTACCTGATGTTCCACCCAGTCAAAGGGAAGAAGCAACATTAGAGATTTCAAAGCTGCTAAGAAAATAGTCATCCAAATAGTCCCACCAGACCAGATAGGATCTAGATTCTACTCAAGATTATTTTTGGTGCCAAAAAAGACCGGGGACTGGAGATTGATTTTGGATCTCTGTGTGCTAAACAAATTCATAGAGGTACAGAAATTCCAGATGGTCACAATACAGTCTATCCTCCCACTCTTGGATGTGGGTGATGTGTACTACCTCATAAAGGTGGACAGACAATCGAGAAGATTCCTTCGCTTCCATGAGGGAGCCAGTCATTTCCAGTTCTGAGTACTGCCCTTCGGACTCTCTACAGCCCCCAGAGTGTTCACAAAGTGCATGGCAGTTGTCACAGCTCACCTGCGACTGCAAGGATTCTGGGTGTTTCCATACCTAGATGACTGGCTCATCACCGCCCCCACCAGACATCTATTGGAAGAAGCCTTGGCATACTCTCTTCACACCACAGAAAGGCTAGGTGTAAATATAAACTGGCAAAAATCCAACCTATCCCCATCCCAATCCATAGAATTCATTGGGGTCCTGTTGGATACAAAGAACTGCATGGCATCGATTCCAGAGCACAGAATTTTAAGGATAAAACAACAACTCATACCCATCCTCTCAAGGGAAAGATTCACAGCACATTCTGTCCTCCAGCTGTTGGGTTCCATGCCAGCTTCCGTCACCATTATCCCCCTTGCGAGATTCCACATGAGGCTTTTACAGCGGTTACTATTCACCCAGTGGTACCCTTTTCAGTTTCCTCTATCATCCCAGATTCAGGTGACTCAGAGATGCAAACAAGACTTGATTTGATGGATGTTGCAGAACCCATCACAATGGTCTCACCCCTTCACACCCCAACAGCCCAAAGCCACAGTGACCACAGACATCTCCCTGATGGGGTGTGGGGGGGCTTATTATGGGAAGACATTCCAAGGCACGTGGTCGGAACTAGAGGCCCATCTGCATATAATTGTCCTAGAACTTAGGGCGGTGCTTCCAGCATTGCAAGCATTTCATCCTCTCCTTCCATCAGGGACTATTGCAATGCAATCAGACAACATGGCTGTAGTCTGGTACATCAACAAACAAGGCGGAACCAAATTGTACCCTCTTTGTCAAGAGGCCATGAGGATATGGCAATGGACGATGGCTACCAACTGCTTTCTGATAGCAACGCACATTCCCGGGAATTCCAACATGATAGCAGACAGATTAAGCAGGCGCATTCTGCAACCACACAAGTGGTCTCTGAATCCTCTTATAGTGGCGGAGATTTTCAACCGCTGGGGTCTCCCTTGCTGTGACCTATTTGCATCCCCAACCAACTACAAATGCAGCAATTACTTCTCCCTGATTCCCCCTCAGGGACAGTCACCCAGGGATGCTCTAGTTCACGATCGGCCCTTGGGTCTGCTTTATGCCTTTCCCCCTCTTCCTCTCATTCTCCAGTTCCTGAAGAAAGCTCACCGGTTGAAGAGCAAGATAATCCTCATAGCGCCATATTGGCCTTGTCAAATTTGGTTCCCCTTCCTATGGCCTCACCTGCTAGATCAACCATGGATTCTTGATCCAACTTTGGACTTGATCTCCCATCCACAGAACCTGATTCACCCCAACCTAAACAGCCTGAAGCTCACAGCTTGGCTCCTCCACTTCCGGTGATTGCCAGGCAGGCTGATCTTTCTTCCCCAGTATGTGACATTCTTATTGCATCTCATTAGTCTTCCACCAGAGCTACATATCTCAGCAAGTGGAAAAGGTTTACCATTTGGTTGAAGGGAAAACGGATAGACCCTTTTTCAGCACCAGTGCTGGTAGTACTGGAATACCTGTCAAGTTTATTCCAATCTGGCCTATCTGCTTCTACCATTCAAGTTCATTTTGCTGCAATATCTAATTTTCACAGTGGTGTCCATGACTCTTCCCTTATGTCACACAAGTTATGCAAGACCTTTCTAAAAGGCGTAAATCATTTGAAACCCCCTTTTAGAGAACCTATCCAGCCATGGGACCTGTCATTAGTTCTGCAAGCTTTAACAACATCTCCTTTTGAACCAGCTTTTTCATGTGACCTCAAGTTTCTTTCTTGGAAAACTTTGTTCTTGGTCGCCATTACTTCTGCCAGACATATCTCTGAACTTCAAGCTCTATGCATCAAATGGCCTTACTTGATCTTTCATAAAGATAGAGTGTCATTGAGAACTAATCCTTCCTTTCCACCAAAAGTGATATCTGAAATGTCCATTAACCAAACCATTGAATTGCCTGTTTTCTTTCCCAATCATTCTAGCAGAGAAGAGTATTGTCTACATACCCTAGACATTCACAGGCAAATTAGTTTCTTTCTGGACAGAACTAAGGCTTCTCACAAATCAGATCAGCTATTCCTGGCCTATTCTGGGCCTAGACTTGGATGTGCTGTTTCTAAGCTCACGTTGGCTAAATGGTTAAAAGACTGTGTAACATTTGTTCACAAAACTCACGATATCCCTCTGACTACAGCCGTAAGGGCTCATTCCACTAGATTGGTAACAACTTCTGCTGCCTTCCATGCTAGAGCTTCTTTACCTGACATTTGTGCAGCTGCAACTTGGGCTAGACCTCATACCTTCATCAACCATTACAAATTGGATTTGGCCTCCAGAGGAAGAGCTTCCTTTGGTTCAGTGGTGCTCAGGAATGTCCTTCCATGAGAGCATCCCAGGAATAAAGGTAGCGGGGGACTCTGTCCCAGGCATAAGGAATGAATGAGGATTAACTATATCGGATAAAGAAGTTATTTCTTACCATAACGTTCCATCTGTATTGTTGATCCTCGTTCAGTCATTACGAACCTCCCTCCTTCCTCCTCCTGAGGCTTATAGTGGATCTCATCATCCGGTTCTATTAGGTCCTTTGACCAGAGGTAGCCTCTACTTTCTTTGACTTGCAAACTCAATCTGAGGTAACAGGGAGAAGGGGATTGTGGGTAAGAGTTTAGCTCGAGCGTTTGTGGCTATCACGAGCTTGGAAAATGGCCGGCTCGATTCTGAGGTTGGAACCGATAACCCAGGCGTAAAGAATGAACGAGGATCACCAATACAGATGGAACATTATGGTAAGACATAACTTCTTTTTTATAGTGTTATTTTCTCTAGGAAGGGACAGATTACACTTATTGCTGTGGATTTCTGCTTGCATCTGCACATCTGGCAGACATCATAGCAAACCCCCATACCTCTCAACCTCTCCATGCAAAATATCTGGACAAAGCTTGACAAAATGAGGTACAACTAGGGACATATTTTAAGTATTACTCTTATAAACTTAAGTAAGTTGCTAGAGTAACAGGATTTCTTTTAGTATAACTTTTTTGAAGGATTTGTTGTCTGAAACTCAAATGTATGCCATTATTTCATGACTTCCATTATGAGATCATCCCAGTGATTTACCAGGACAAATGGGGTACAGGCCAAATGTATGAGTGAAAAATCTGGACATTCTGTGAAGATCTGTACAGTTGGAAGGTATGCAATGCCCTATGATCATTCTTGCTCATTGTAATTGCCGAACAGCAATTCTTGAGTGCAGGGGCATGTATATTGTGAGAGCTCTGCTCTCAGACACACCCCCTGCACTCGTCCATGCCCCATGTCCATTTAGGAGCAGAGGCAATGCGCCTTCATTACTATGCATGGAGTGCTGCTCTTAAACGTTCGTTTCCGTACAGGTATAAGCTATTCCTGCACAGAACCTTACTGAATCCCGGGGTATATCTTGCTAGGCACCACCACTTTATATTTACCTATTTCGGTGCTCTGTTTTTGCCATTGTACTCCCGAGAAACATTTTGCATTTTTGTTGCTCACAGACTCAGTATTTTTCCATATCATTAGTGTATTTTTATGAAATAAGAGCCAAAAATGATACTATTGTCTCAGAAGAGGAGCTATTTTCTTTGTTACAGCAGAATGCAGAATACAACATGTATGTGCACATATTTGAGATTCTAATGTCAACTTTCCTTTACTGTTATTAGCTCAAGTATTATACTATACATGTCTGATTGTTCCAACGTTTTAATAAGAATTTCTTGAAGCAGCTCAGAAACATTTTCGTTTGAGACTTGTTAAGTTCAAGTTGGAATATCCTTTTGAAACATACAGACTACAGGATCTGCAGACCACTTAGTTGAAAACAAAAGCATAGCTTTCACTCTTAAGAGTAAAAGAAAAAAAAACATTCAAAACTTAAATGCAAAATACACTGAACTCAGACCTAAAAAGAATGATTTTTATATAGTTTTGTATTAAACAATGTAGAGATTGTTTTTTTTAATTAAAATTCAAGAGATGGTTGCTGCTTTACCTTTTACGGTACTAGTCCAATCTAATGGTGTTTAACATGTATGCTTGTAACATTCTGAAAAAAAAATTCACGGAAAAGTGCTGAACTATTTTGAAGATTTATATACTAGAAGCAAAAAAAAACTATCAGAAATAGTCTGTTTATGAAAAATTGTTTGGAAAATAGTTAAGGGGTTCATTGGTGTCTGTACTGGGCAGTATATACTGAAAGGGAGGAAGAGGAAAAGGTAATAATTACTAGTGACTGAAAATTAAAAACATTTACAGGAAATGTTTAAATGTACATGAATTAGTTGGGGCAGGTAAAGAAATTCAGGAATTCCATAGAAACGTATGAACTTAGTTTTAATGGAGGGGGAACCAGTACAGTATTCAATTATTTATGTTACCTTTAAATTAGCTCTGGATGTCAACTCAGATAAGAAAACAGCCTTTTCACAAAATTGTCATTCTATCTAGTATCACGTAGTAAACCAGTGGTTTTAGAGTTAGCAAATCTTTGGCAGAGAAGGCTTTCATGGATTACGTATGAAATTTGTTAATTACAGCCTACAATGCCTTCATCTGTGACTGTGCCAGTCACAGGTATTGTATAACATTTATGACTTCCAGCTCCTTCCCTGAACTTTGAAAAACAGCAATTATTTTCCACCCCAAATCAGATGCAATAAAAAGTATGGAATCTTACTAACCATCTCCTTTCTCTGCTTTCTAGAATTCTGGAAAAAACTGTGCCCACATAACTAAAGGCTTATAATGTGAAGTACAATTTACCTTATGCCAACCGACACAGCTTCTCTAAGGGCCACAGCGTGAGAACATCTCTGCCTACTGTCATTGACAGTATCAGTAAAGGCATGATGGGAGTGAACTGATGAGCACTACCTTTGTAAAGCTTGAAAAAGTTTTCAGCACTGTGAGCCATCCTTACAAGAACTCAGCGGCCATGGTCTCAGTCACTGATTCAGCAGCTACCTTGAAAAAGATATCTACTTTGATGACCTACCATGGATGATAGTCATTCCATCTGGTAGACACTTTTGGAACATTGTTACCATGAATCTATATGCACATGTTTTTGTGGGTGTGATGTATTCCACTCCAGTATTCAATGCTTCCACATTTCCAGTCTTTAAGTATTTACTTATTAAAATTTATTAACTGGGTTGGTGAATGGTCCTAGGACCATTTTCAACTGTGACCCAGGCAATGAGGGAACATCATTGCAGAAATTTGGCATTCATGTAAACACAGTTATTCATTTTGTTTATTTAACATTTATTTACTGGGAAAGTCTGACTGGGACAGAGCCTATTTTCAGTGAGGCCCAGGAAGAAGTGCTCCAGATGCATGTCTTTGGAATATTGGAGGAAACCGGAGGAAACGCATGCAAATGCAGGGAGGACATGTAGACTCCGCACAGAAGGCACCCTAGCCGAAAATTGAACTGGAGAACCTCTTGCTGTGAAGCAACAATGCTCACTGCTGCACCACTGCACCACTGCACCGTCCAGTTAAAATAATTTTCAGCATTTAAATGCTCTAGCACTAAACATTTAATATCAAAGTTAGCAAACAGCAGATCATTTGTAACATGTTGGAGCTTTTCTCCCTGGGCCTCTGCAGAAAAAGGGCTTTTGACTTAACCCTGTCAGACAAACATGGTAAACAAAAGCAAGATATATAAATAAATAAAAGTACAATGGAAGTTTTAAAGAAGCCCATGTATTAGGCAGAATTCCTGATAGTCCATGCTTATCTCTGAGGCCACACTGACTCAGAAGAAAAGAGAAAATGTATTTTCCTTTCCTCTGATTTGGAGTGATCTTGGAGATGTATATGTAGAGACTGGGTGTATGGAGACAGAGCCCTTACATCAGTGATGCCTTTTAAAAATATAGATGAGCTTCTTGGCACAGAGAGAAATGTATTCCTGACTACAGAACAGATGGCCGATGTTTGACTAGCAGCTTGAGCTCTGCAAGAGTTAAGAAGGGGGAAATGGGAGTGAACAGCTGCTGCTGACTTGCCCATCCTTAGGAGAAGGATGAATTGGCTCACTGCAGTAACACCTACTGGAGAGTAGGCAATTGCCCACAGTAATGGACCTAGCAGGGCCACTGTACCAGTGGTGCTTTACTTGGCCAAGAATGCACTTGGAGCCGCAGTAGTGGAGCCTGACTTACAGGAAATGGAAATAGAGAAGACCCACATGGTCAACATGCTGGCCTGCTCCAGCCTATGACTCTCACCTCCACAACAGTTTTTGCCTTGGTCAGTGAATGAATAGGTCATAGGGCTCTCAGCCTGCACAGGGAATGAATGAGTCTGGTGCTTACCCCTCATCAAAAGAGCAAATGAGTTAATGGAGTACTTGGAAGGAAGTTATTGGGCAGATTAAGTGAGTAGGGCTGGGGGGTACAAAATGCTGTAAAATGTATTTAAATTTTCTTTTTACTGTTATTTATTTGGAGAGGCAGGGCAATGTGGTTTATAACTAGGATTTAGTTTGATCTAATCAGTAGTAGTGTGTGGGGGTGGGTACATGCTCTTCTTAAATGCACTTTTATAGCCCTGTTTATTTTGTTTGCCTGGAATAGACTGGTTTAAAATTAAACAATACACATATTTTCCACACCTACTTCTAAGTGTATAAAAGCTAATATGTTTAACATTGTAAACTATTTCTGATTTTTTGTTATTGAGCATCGCTTTTCTGTGACAAATAAAGGCTTGTTGCTTTGGAACACTACCTGTGTTTCATGATTTTTGGAAATTAATGTGACTGAGCTAATCAACGAAGTTTTAAGACTAGTAGTTTCTGTTTTTTCTTTTCCTTTGGTAAGCTTGGCAACAGTCACACCACGTAGACTTGAGAAGGTAAAGTCATGATAGTAATGTCATGCCTCTGTGGAATGCTGTAGGTTCCCAACTTTTACTTTCTTCATTGATGTAATATGTTTAAATCTTCGAGTTATCAGTTCTATCCTGTGCACAGGTGATGTATCTGACACTGACAACACCCATTATTATTCTCTTATAAGCAAATTGCTGTCACACAATGTGGAGAGAGCCATTTTCTGATTCACTTCTTGCAATCCGCATGTCAGCTTTATGAAAACTGGCGCCATGCCTTTTGGTACTGAAATAATGCTTGCTATGCAAATCAGGTATAGGAATTTGGTTTGATCCAACCTTAGTCTGACTTGTGCAAAAGGTGATAAAGTAAAATGCTGCTTGTCAGATGTCACAAGGTATTCATTCTGCTCACAAGGAAAGACAGTTTTGCTCTAGAAAAGGCTGTTATTCCAGATATTGAATGTCACACCTGTCATCTTTAGAGACCATTTAACTTCACTGGTTTGGTGTATCGTGCAGTTACCCAGAATGGGAGTATCATTGTCTTTCCAAAAGAGAGCAAAGTGGTTTCCAATCATATGCAAGGATGTCTTCATTACATGTTATTTGCTTTTCATACTATGGCTGCACCTAGGCCTCTGTCTCACCTTAGCCAAGGCACACAAGTCACTTGTCTACATGAAGACATTTTGCTACTACTCCAGTTCATTGCCATCCCTAAGCAGAACCAAGCAGCAGTCTTTAGAATTCAGCAAAAGAGATTTGCCACTCAATGTCAGAAATTTGAAACTCTGCCTGTGATTGTAAAAAAAGAAAGAAAGATAATATGCAACCACTGATAAGTTTATGAATAACCTAAAACATTGCCTAATAACCACAAAAACGCACAGTTGAAGGGAAGTAACCTCCGGACTCTCGAACCGTGTAAAGTATTTTATTGTATACAAAACAACATATAATGTTAAGCGCTTAACGAATCACCGCGTTTTTCATCCGTTAACACAGACTTCATCAGACAAACAAAAGACTTAATTACATTGTTTTTATACAGACAGTTAACATTTGAATAGAACAATAGCTTTTGTTAATCAAACTCATTAATTATATAAACATACCCTTCGGAAATGCTAGCAATCGCAGTAAACATAACATGGATTTCTCCCACAAGAAAAAACAAATTATCCATTTATAGCTTCCAGAAAATGCCCATCATCAAACTGTCAATCCCGACAAGGTTCACGTTTCTAATGAATCATAATCAACTTTTGATTATGATTCATTAGAAATGTGAACCTTGTCGGGATTGACAGTTTGATGATGGGCATTTTCTGAGAAGCTATAAATGGATAATTATTTTCTTGTGGGAGAAATCCAGATTATGTTTATTGCGATTGCCAGCATTTTCGAAGGGTATGTTTACATATTAATGAGTTTGATTAACAAAAGCTATTGGTCTACTCAAATGTTAATTGTCTGTATAAAAGCAATGTGATTAAGTCTTTTGTTTGTTTGATGAAGTCTGTGTTAACAGGTGAAAAATGCGGTGATTCGTTAAGCGTTTAACGTTATATGTTGTTTTATATACAATAAAATACTTTACACGGTTCGAGAGTCCGGAGGTTAGTTCCCTTCAACTGTGCGTTTTTGTGGTTACCAGTTGTTTGGTTTGCATTTGTACTCCTTGTTTTGCTTACTAAAACATTGCCTGTTTAATAATGAAAGATAGTAAGTGTAACATAGCTATCTATGTTACCAGATTACTGACTTCTGACTGGCTAGCTATGGCTGTGACTATGATGTAATATAGCTGTTTAACTTACTTCACATTGGATAACTAACCTCTGACATCACTTGTACTCATTACGTTTTGTTACAAGAGCTATAAAGATAAAATGTTATGTCTTTCATTAATATTAATAATAACAATAATAATTTGTCATTTCATTTCTCTGTGCTTATGTACACAAAATGCCCCATGTAGATTGTTTAAAATGGTCACCAGTTCTGTCTTGGTGCAGTCACTTATGCAGTTTTAGGCTGTTTCTTTATATAAATACTTTTTCTGATTATGATAATTAGGTTGTGCATGGTGCCAGCTGGCTGAAGATTTAAGATGCATGACAGAGAAAGGAACAACTTGGCTTTCATAATTGTTTCATGTCTAGATTAAATCAAGTGCAGAAATTGCTTACTTTTCTTGTCAAATTTTTCAGATCTCACTATAAACACAGCTTGGTTTCAGGGCTGGCATTAGTGGTAGTCTGTACAATTACCCCGTGGAAGCAAGTCATACTTCTTACTGGAACATGAAGTGAGCAGACAGCAAAAGACATTTTTTTCTGCTGTGTGACCTTGAGTCTACCTTGTAGATACCACTATGAGTGTTTCTGGATTTGAAATTTAACAGTTATCACGGTTCCAGGGTGTTTCCAGCATTGCACCCATTGAGAACAAATAATTGTTGGTTCTGTTGTGACCTTGGAAAGGATAAACAGGGTAATAAGAGAATAAATTTAAAAAAAAAGAAAATTACACATTATGTGCAGCAGACTAAAAAACAAAATACTGCTACTGCCAAAAGGAGGGAAAACATTATTTTTTATTTAAATGGGTAATAAACTTGTCATTCTGATAATGACACAAATATTTAGAAATGGAATATTCGAATGGTTAATACTGTGCTATAAAACATTTTGTAACATTCAACTATATTTCATATATTTATGTCTGCTACTAGTTGGTGCTAGGCTTGGCAGCGCTAGTATGTATTTTTGATAAACAAGTTGAAATATATTACTATGGCCTTTTTTATTTGCTCACAATCAGACATTTGAAATGAAATGTTCACAGTCAGTTAAGTGTCTGCAGTTGATGGATATGGAGTATATCTGTGAATAAAAGTAACTGGGTCCCTGCTGTCTTTTAATCACAGTTACATAGTTAATGGTCTGTCTTGGCAGGGGTAGTGTTAGTGTGTGTGTGTGTATGTGTGTGTGTGAATAAACTACCAGTCATGACATGTATTTGTGGACATTTTATGTCACCTCCTCTCTATCAGAAATAGACTTTGACACTTTTATTTACTGTGCCGTTACACCATACAGGGTACTCACAAGTCAGTACAGGTAAATGGCTCACAATTAATTTAAGATAAGTAAACAGCTTGCAGTTTAATTCCTGTCCCACTTTTGTACTCAGTCTGCTACACTGTACAGACCTCTGCCTGTATATTTCTCTACTCTTCTTTTTCTCTCTGCCACACAGTTTCACATCTCTCTCACCATTTATTTATAAGAGGAGGGTGTGTTCTCCTCCACTCAGGGCAGACATAGATCCTTCTCCTAATCTACCCAAAACTGTAACTCCACACACACACACACACACACACACACACACACATACGTTAGTAGTCACAAGGTAGCATGATATGCAGTGTGGATCAGCAGCGTTAGCCAACCAGATCCCATTCTGGCTGGCCCATAAATTGCTACATGGTTGGGCATCATCTGTCAATAGGTCTGACTTGGGAATAGACAGCATCATGATCACCTAATGCTATGTGTAGTTCTTGGTGGCAAGAACTGTTCACTCAAAGGCACTTTATTTTTCTCCTTGTATTGAAACAAACTTTGGCATAGCACATTTCTTCTTCTGAACTTCAATTTCTCAACATTGTTTTATAGTTTCCCATACTGTTTCATGTTTGGGCTTAGTTTCTTCAGCTCAGCCCAAGCTGATTTGCTCTGTGTGATGCATGTTGCATTTGTTCCTGTGTCTCAGTACACTGGTTCTGCTGAGCATTACTCAAGGTAGTCATGATCTCAATATGTGTAGCTAGAGGCACATAGATATTATGCATGTTGTTGTTATTTAGGGTAGCATGTTCTGACACCAGTTTTGATTTTTATCTAATTCAATGCATTTCTGCGTACTCATATCAGTATATATTTTCAGTTGTGCTATATTGGGCTTAAGAATTATTATTCTACTCAGACTTCCAAGATGACCGCATACTGATCAGTAGCAGAACTTCAGCTCTCCCACTGTGAAAACAGAAGCTGAGAAAAGGGAGTACCATTAAAAAGTTTTTTTTTCTTTTTCTTTTTTGACACTGACCTAGGTGCCAGCAAAGAAGAAATTTGGAAAACCTACAAGAAAATTAACCAGAAAGGGTGAAGAGAAAACACTGTATATGAATTCTGCAGCTGTTTAACAAAAAGCAGTTCAATCTTTAGCTTTGGTTCAACAGATATCTTCTAGTAATTTACAGGAAAAAAATAAATCAAATGGACTCAGAGGTGCTTAAAATAAATGGAATGTTGAAGAAATATATAAATTCAAACAAAAAAGACTGGTAAAAATAGAAGAAGCTTTAACCAGCCATTCAACTTAACTGATAAAACTGCAAAAATCAGCTGATGAAATGAAGAAAAATGTAACTGAATATGAGATTTCTCAAGAACTGTTTAATAAAATAGTACAGTAGAAGACAGAGCATGCAGAGAAAACCTAATATTTTCAGCTCTACTATGGAAACTGGAAGGAACAGACTATTAATTTTATGAAAGTCCAAGTAAACAACTGGATTGGTGTTCCACAGCAGAATTTGTTAATTTAAAGGGCACATTGAGTATATTCTCCAAACATGGCCATGAGAAAGCCAAGACCTATATTAGTAAAGATGCAATCGTACCATTAGAAAAATGATTGAGCCTGAAAAAATGTGGCAGAAGGGCAAATTATTAAATCTGGAGACAGAGTAGTGTTTGTAGAAAAGGATTATACAACTGTACACTGAGCAGAAGAAAAGCAAATATTTCCCAGCAATCAAGGAATATCGAGAGGCAGGTGTGAGATTCAAGCTGCTGTATCCAGCTGTCTTCAAAATGTTTTTCCTGGAGGATCAGTCATTTTTTGATGCAGAATAGGCTAAGGAGGAAATAAAACAAAGTTTATCTAACAAAAAGTGAGTCACTAAGCAGAAAGGGGTTCTGCTTCTCATTCCTCTGATGGTTATTATGTAGCTTAAGAACATTTGAGGATAAATAATCAGCTTTCAGCAGGAAATATTATTTATAGGTGGGAACTGGAATTTGATTTGAAATAGTGAGGATGTGCACGGGAGACCTAGAAGGGACAATATAACAAAAATAGGATAGCTTTCTGTAGAAATTTATGAAAATATTTGGTATGGAAGATGTGAATTCTGTAGTAGGAGCTCTGATAGAATTCAAATATGATCCCCCAAGGTGCAATAACTGGGTTAGACTAGATATAAGTTATATTTCACAGAAATATGTGCAGTTAATTGAAAGCTTTGAAACACAACCATAACTATTTCTGATTGTGCACAAATAAAAACTAAGATAAAAACATAGGGTCATGAAGTAAAAACAAGACATTGGCACTTTCCCACCTACCTGTTAAAAAACAGAGGAATTTAAAGAATAGGTAATGCAAATTATTCAGGAGTTATTAGAGATAAAATGAAAACTGAGTTTAAAAATATAAAAGAGAAAGAGATATAGTTAAGAAGTAATAGAAATTACTTAGAAGGGCTGACAAATTTTAAAGCATTTCAGAATAACGAGAATCTCACAGAACAAGAGGAGGAGCAATTGCTGAGTGATAAAAAAAAAAAGGAAGTTTCTGGGTAATATACATGACTTTAAAAATATTGCAGGTAAGCAACTACTTTTTGATGATAGCTCCAGAAGACAAAACCTTTTAGCACAATGACTTTTGAACAGAATGTTGAACAGGTTGTCGCCAAACTTAGGGAACCTATAACAACAAAAATAACCAGAGATCCTGTAGAGGTTTTAGATTTATTCTGGAAATTTTATGAAAATTTGTACAAAGCAGAGAAATGTGGAAATCAAGAAAAAGTTCAAATGGAAATATTTAAAGAAGACTTAATTATGCCAAGGTTAGAGGCAGATGAGGCTCAGCAACTAACAGTTAAGATCTGTGGTGATGAGATAAAAACAGGGATGTATAATCAGTCTTTAGGAAAGTCCAGAAACAGATGGTATTTCTGTGAAAGTTTAAAAATTAAGAAGTAAGAAACTGATAAAGATCTGGAAAATTTCATTTAACGGTATTTTAAAAGGAGGGGAACCACCAACATCTTGGAGGAAAGCGGTGGTGGCTGTGTTACTTTAAGATGGCAAAAACCCTTCAAACCAAACTTCATAATGACCCATATTAAAATTTTAAACCATTATTATAAAGCATTTATGTCTATTTATTTATCTATTTATTTATTTGGATTTTGTTTACTACATAGTCCACTGGACCATTAAGAGCCCATTTTCATTGGATGTCTGGGTAGAAAAGCTTCTCAATAACATGAATGAAGAGGTGAATACATACAAATGTGAATAAGTTTTAAGAGTCTACAACAAAGACAAAATAGTCAACAATTAATTGACTTATTGGTAAAACAAAAATTAACAAAATAGGGAACAAGTAAAATAAAAGTTAACATTGCATAAATCTTATTGGTATTAGAATAGTGAGGTTTTCAGCCAACATTATTAGATAGTAGATATGAAAATATCAATGACATCATTAGGCAAAGGCAGTTAGGTTTTGAAAGGTGGAGACCTGGTGCAAGTGCAATTCCAGATAGAAGATAAGTAGTCTCGTAAAGAAGTTTTGAAAAAGGTAGGATTCTGAGTAGTTCTAATAGTTAATGGTAGAGCATTCCAATTTCTGGCTACAGAGCAAGCATAAAGAAGCTGACTGGGTGGCAGGTTTGGTTTGTGTACCTGCAAGAGATGCTGATTCTTGGATCTGAGAGCCTCTTTGGATGGTAGTAACTAAATATCGAACTGAGAGCAGGACATTCTGATGGTTTAAAGATTATTTTGTGTGCTGCTGTTAGTTGCAGGTAGGAGAGTTAACGGGGTCTATATCAAAAGAGTGAAAGCTTAAAATTGTGAAAGCTCTTCTATTGAACTTACAACTGCGAAACCTGAAAACATCAAAGGAATGGATCAGCAATTTTTTTTCCCAGGAAAAAAAATTACTGATCCAAAAAAAAAAAAAGAGTGTACAGGCAAAATAAATTGGGGGGCTTTGCCCCCACACACCCCAATATGGGGGGCTGTGCCCCCACACCCCCCAACTTAAATATACCAACTCCAAGTTTGCACTACAGTGGAGAAAACAGCAAAGTCTGGAGGATGGCCCAGTGATTTTTTTCCCCTGGGAAAAAAATAACTGTTCCATGCCTTTGACATTTTCAGGTTTCACAGTTTAAGGTTTGATAGAAGAGCATTCGCTGTTTTAAGTGTTCACTCTTCTGATAGGAACCCAAGTTAGTGTGGTAGTTCTAACCAGTTCAGAGAGTATAGAAGTGTAGAGAGTCTATACTAGCTAAAAGAATGGCAGAGGTGTTGCCAAAATTAATAGATATGGATCAGTGTGGTTTTGTGGTGGGGAGGCAAATATTTGACAACATTAATAGAACAATGAGGATCCAGAGGGAAGCAGAATGTAAGAAAATACCTCTGTTGTTGGGTCTTTATGGAGAGAAAACATTTGATTGAGTAAGCTGGGGTTTTATGAGAAGGGCATTGGAAGCATTTGCATTTCCTGATAGAATAATAAGGTTAATTAGAAGGATATATAAAGGATCAGAAGCAAGAACTAAAGTGGGAAGGTTCCTCTCAGATAAGCGTTGTTTGAATGGAGGAACCAGACAGGAATATCCTCTTTATCCTTTGTTATTTGCTTTATATTTAGAGCCATTGACAAAGAAAATAAGGGACTCAGAAATACAAGGATATAATTGGTATGGTAATCAAACTTTGACATTATTTGCAGATGATATTATTTTGTACCTAATAAACCCAGAGAATGACACCTCAGTGTTGTGGAACACTTTGAGACCATTTCAAGTCTTTTCAGAATGTAAAATTAATGAAGATAAAATAGCCATAACTTATGTACCTACACACAAATCAGTTCAGCAGTACCCATATTTATAGAGACATAATAAGATAAAGTATTTAGCAGTATGGATTAAAAAGGTATCTGTTATGGCAGCTAAGGACATGTAGGAAGCAGCTAAATAAAAAGACAGTGCAAAAATTGAGAAACTGGAAACTCTTATTTATGGATATGGCTACTAAGATAAAAGCAGTAAAAATGTTTTTAGCCCCTTTAGTCTTATGTACGGGTTATGCATACTTTTATCAACCTGAGGAGTAGTTGTGGACAATAATTAATAAGAACTAAAGGAATTTATGTGGGAGGGAAAGAGGGCAAGAGTTAAGTGGGATAAACTGATCCATCCAGTAGAACAAGGTGGTTTAGGTTACCTGATCTGAAGGGATATTTTAGAGCTACACAGTTAGGGCTCATATACATGACACCATTGTTCTCAACCTCTTAAGAGGCCAATTTGGAACATAGACCCTAGCAATGTGTGACAAAAAGTCAAAAATGTGGAACACCTTATTGTCACAGTGCACAAAAATGTACCATTTCCATGGGGCCTGGTTGATGTGGACTTTTTGCCAGAAGTATAAAGTTAGTGAATGCTGTACATTTTTAAAAATTCAATAAAACATACATGGCAATAAATAAAAGAAAATCAGCAAAAAACATTGATAAAATGCAATATAACAAAGAAACACACTGGCCGGCACAGCATAGTCAGCAGCTGACCAGTGTGTTTCTTTTGGAATATAATGGTTTGGCCGTGCACCTTTCTATTACTGGCATGTTTTGGAACTCAATTAAAATGCAATATACACAGCAGCAAACAGCTATATAACAGTATTCAAGTGCAGCTATTTAAAAAATTGCTCTTCAGCACCTGGTTTTCCAACCCCTCCACATTTTATCCCAACTAAATATGTTAACTCAACCAATCAAGGATAAATCAGAGCAGAGTCAGGGGCAAATAAAGAATTAGTCAGGGACACTTTTAAAATATTGCTACCGTTACCTTCAGTGTTGACAGAATAAGTGTATGTGAATTAATGAAGTCTGCAACTCAAATGTATATCATTATTTAGTGACTTGAATCCTCAGTGATCCCCCCCCAAAAAAATTACGTGGAACAGACCAAAAATATGAGACAAAATCTGGACATTCTGTAAAAATCTGGAACCCTACTTCTGTCTGAGACGTTGTTTAATCCCTCATCCACTCTACACATTCAGTCACTTACCTCTGCCTCATAAGGAAACAAAGCAGCTGTAGCTCCACAAGTCCAGTAGTCCACAGCCCCTAAATGTAATGAAGAACAAAAGAAAAATCCAAGGCAGGGGTATAGGTCCTAGGCAGCAACAGCACCACCACAACCATCCCAACCCAAGTAAAGCAAAATTCAGTCTTTTGGTGAGCCCTTTCCCCCATTTTATTAGTGATTAGTGATAATTATGATGTACAAACCAGTAGTCAAACATCGCATAGCAGAGCCACCACTGTTCAATGCGGAACAGCAGAATAGAGGGCTAAATCAATCACAAATGCAGTGCATTCTACACAGTCCAGAGCACTTGGCTGCTCACAGACAGAAGGTTATAATTCAAAGTGGAAAAGGATGATGATGAAGCAAGGGGGAAGTTCAAGAAAGAGAGAAAGAGTGGGATTTTGGATTCAGATCTTTGAGGAGAATAACTATCCAGAATATTATATTCATAAAGTATCAGAAAGTTTTCTAAGAACTAAGCCAATACAAGAATGAAGGAAGGAGATGTTGTCAATATGGATGACTGCAAGTGGAGGTACAGAAAATAGGCAAGAAGGGGCTGGAATTTACTGCAGGAACCTAGCAGGGGAACCAAAATACTAGAAACAAATAACTGAAGCAGAAATGGTAATAGAGTAGGAAGAGTCCAAGAAGACATTTGGATTGCAGACTAGAGACTACCTTCCCTACAAGGGTTTGATCTCAGAGTACAGGCAAAGAGAAAGGAATAGGGGAATTTAAGTGAAAGACCTGCTCTGGTACAGTTTTTAAGTGACTCTAGAACAGAAGCAGATGTTAAAAAAGGATAATTTATAGGGCATATAAAATATTGCATAATAGCTATAAAAATCAATTAGAAGAGATTAGAAAAGATTGGGAAGAGAGACTGGAAAAGCAGTTTACAAGAAAACAATGGGAAGACGCGTGTACGGCTCCTAATTATGCAATCTAGCCCAGAAGGTTTAGGATCTTTGCTTGGAAGTGTTTGCATAGCTATTTTATACCCCAGTCAGACTTCAAAGAAGTTTTCCTCAGGTAGGTAGCAAATGTTGGAGGTATGATGGAGAAGAAAGAGGTAACTGGGAGCATATGTTCTGGGGGTGGAATGAGCTTGCAGATTTTAAACATTTCCTACAGAGTACTCTATCAGAAATATTGGGTGAGCTGTAATAAAGGAATGATTCTTTTGAGCCAGGATACAGGATCTGAATTGCCTAGGCATAGCAAGGACTTATTAAGTTTAATTCTGTTTGCTGCCAAAAAATCAGTTACTAGAAAATGGAAATCAAAATATATACCAACTATATTTGAGGTGTTGAATATTAAAAAAGAGATAAAAGAACTAGAAGATGAGTCTTTAGAAAAGGTAAGGAGCATATTGCATGTAAATAAATGGAAATTGTGGAAACAATACATGCATAATAATGTTCAGGAGGAGGAGTGAGGTGTAAGGGGAGGCACAATTCAGCATTTTTTGTAATGTTGGACTGAAGACAGGAGCAAAGAAAATATATGCAATGTATATTGTATTTAATTGGAGAAATGTTAAAATGGTGTGTTTTCTTTTCTGTTGATGTATGTTTGCCTACGTCTTCAGTGATACGTTAATCTTTGTTTGTGTCTTTCGGCTTTTCCCGGTTAGGGGTTGCCACAGCGGAACTCTGGTCCACTAATGATTGGTAGTTGATTTTTACGTGCCGAGTTACCAGCCCTGATGCACAACCTTCAACGTGATAAGTTAATAAAGGTGTAAAAAAAAAAAAAAGAATTACAATTCTACTTTCCAGATTTTCCCGCTCAGTGGTTGTATGTTTGGCCATTTCTTGCATGACCTTAGGATGCCTGAAACTCTTGCTTTGTTCTCAGTCATTTCACCAACGACTGAACTGTCATTGGCAGAGAGTCCTTCCTTTCCTTGTATCAGATTAACTGCATACTGGTCATCCGTTTTGCCATGTATCATCCTGCATTCTTATTGTAGCACATTTACAAGGGTTTATTCATTTTGCTTTTTTTCCCGGGATGTGTTGATTAAGTGCACATAAGTCACTGGCATTACTCGGCTGTACTTCTTTGCACGTAGTCTCTTTCAGTTCTCCGCTGATCAATGTCAGTTGTTTACTTTCATTTATGTTTTTAGATTTCCTTTATTGTAGAGACTAGGCTATTTCATTCTTGTGAGTTTAAGTATGGGTACAACTCTCTGCTCTATTTCTGGCTTCCTGAAATTGTACTTCTAGTCACCCATTCTCAGCTGGTATGTTCTGATATTTCATTTTCAGATCAAGCAAGAAATTGTTAATCTTTGTTGTACAGTTTCTCTTTTTAACTTTGTAAACACAGAGTGTCAATTTATGTTTGAGACTGACATTTCTTTTGCCTTTTATGTTCCAATACTAAATTACTATTTTTTTTCTTTTTCATTTGTGATGTCTTGCCTTAGCACTTTCACACTTATTTTGGTTATGTCATTCTTCCCTTTTTTACAGAAACTTTACAGAGCCTATTGGATAAATCAGCCATTTCTTTGTGTCCTACTTTGCACATATTTTGTTGGTCAAGATCAGCCAATAACCTTATTTTATTTTTAAGTTAAGAAATCATCTTGAAGACAGCACCTTCCGTCAGTCTTACCATTTCGACACTCTCAGTTAACTCTCTAACTTCATCTTATAAGGTTACATATTACTGAAAGTGTCTAATTTATTATCTGTTGTTCTTGATTACCTTTTTTGCTGCAGCAATATATGCCCTGTAAGACTCTCTGATGTCTTTTCTACAAGCTCGTTTCTTAATATTCACATTTTGCTCCTCAGCATCAACAATTCCATTTGCCTTAGAACTGGAGCCAGACTCTTTATTGGCCAGTAAGGTTTCCCTTTGCATATTTGCAACACTGCATTGCAAGACATTCATTTGCTCCTGTCTAACAGTACAACAGCACTCCCATTCCACTGCATCAAGCTTAGCCAATAATACTTTCTATGCACCTCAGCAAGGAGTTTTGCTTTACTTCCATGATAGCAGCACAAATATTACTTTGCTTACTAATACTTTTTCCTCTCATTTTCTGTACTAACAACTCACAACTAGCCTAGCATGCTTTCACATAATTGTATTTCTTGTGCAATGTAGAAATGACCCTCTTTTCACTTTCAAAGAATTTGCATTCAAAATCAACACCCTTTTCTAGCTTTGTGTTGGAATGAACCCCCTATTTCCTGATTGAGAGTTTAACCTTTTACAAGCAACATGTTTTTTTTTTTTTTTTTTTTTTTTTTACTGCAAGAGGGTTTAACATTTTAGAATCAATACCTTTTTCTTGTTGTACTCAGCACTAAGCTGTGAACCCCCTTTTTTCTGTCTCAGAGTTTAATCTTTTAGAAAAAGGACCTTACATCATCTTTAGTCTCAAAAAATGCCAGCAGTATTTTGTTAAAGCAATTTTATTACACACAACATATTTTGCAACTCTTTTGGTTTAATGGCAATGAAGAACTTTCTTCTCCAGGCTGTTCTTTTACTGCCAGAAAACCCACTTTTATTGCTGAACCAAGCCTCAGTATGACCACATGGCAAATATCTTGCAGGTACACTGATTCTCCAGCATTAACAAGTCATTGTCCAGGAAGACTTGCTGTCTATTCCAGGATCTTTTACACTTTGTCACAGATTTGTTTCTACTCATACAGCACATTGTACAAACTAGTCCCGTATATACCTTTTAACTGGTGTCTTACTACTGCTCAGACAGCATCCTATACAAAGTAATGCTTTATAGGTACTCATACAGCACATTGTACAAACTAGTCCCGTATATACCTTTTAACTGGTGTCTTACTACTGCTCAGACAGCATCCTATACAAAGTAATGCTTTATAGGTACTCATACAGCACATTGTACAAACTAGTCCCAGATATACCTTTTAACTGGTGTCTTACTACTGCTCAGACAGCATCCTATACAAAGTAATGCTTTATAGGTACTCATACAGCACATTGTACAAACTAGTCCCGTATATACCTTTTAACTGGTGTCTTACTACTGCTCAGACAGCATCCTATACAAAGTAATGCTTTATAGGTACTCATACAGCACATTGTACAAACTAGTCCCGTATATACCTTTTAACTGGTGTCTTACTACTGCTCAGACAGCATCCTATACAAAGTAATGCTTTATAGGTTTCCTACCATTGCTCAGTCAGAAATCATTGCAGTTCTGTTGTGTATAAAGCTCCACCATTTGTTAGTGCAGGGCTTTCAACGTACTGCACATCTCATTGCTTGTACTTCTTAACACGCTGGGTTTATGCGTATGAACTGTATTTCAGAAACAATAAAGTTCAGTTTAGAAAATATTAGCAGACAGTGATTTTTGCTTAAAACATGGGACAGTTCATAAATATAGGAAATGTCTGCACCATATAAGCAACATACTGTTCCACTATTGCAAGACACCATATTTTGACTCTAAATTTGCTTTAAAAACCTGTTAAGATGTCACTCTACACTCTACAGAGTTGTTAGCTTTGCACTGAACAACCAATAACTCAATTTTAATTTTTCACTGCAAAAGCCTCCTATAATGTGAGGTCCTTCTTTCCAGTACACAGTTCATTTACAGGCTATAAACTTCATAACAAAGACAATATTATTATGTGCAGTAGTACATTTGAACTATTTCAGAAATGCCACACCACTGGATCAACTTCTTCAGTACTTCTGAACTGTTTCTGAAATACCGTATAGTTAACTTTGTCAACATTTTACACACAGTTTGGTATTTACATAAATGCTCTGCAGTTGAAACCTGTAGTGTAGTCAGGATTTTCCAGTGGGTATGCTTCAGAAGACCCTGACTTGCTTCTCAAAAAAACAAAAAAAAAAATAATAAAATAAAATTAAATAGGTGACACTTTCCTTCAGAATAAATTACCAAGGTGTCTGTACTTCAGTTTATACACTACATTTGTTTGACTTTTTCTCTCAAGAAAGCTAGTACAATAATTTTTCTAAGGACACCGTTGAACATAGACTTTGTAATGCCATAATTTTTAACGCTCTGTATACATTTTTTAGTCTGGAAATTCAACATAGTTTTGCCTTACTTGCTAAAATAATTTCTTTCTTTCTTGAGTACACACTTGATACTGGCAGAACATTTTCCAACACTTAGTACATGCAATATGCATATCTTGATAAACAGTCTTCCAGTTATTTCATATCACTTTGCCAAAACATTTAACAGTGCTTGCAATTCTGTCACTGTTTGAAATGCAATATGTTACTTTTCAAAGTGAGTTTGATGAGTAATTAATTTTACTTCTCTATTAGCCTACTTTTACTTTTGTTTCGTTCTGCCTCTTGGTCTGGCAAAAAGAAGCCACTCAGTCTATTTAGTATTCATTTAAAAATTTGCTTAACAAAACAGTTTGAATTTCAGCCTTGTCAGATTCACAGTAACTCAACATAAATCATAGTTTGCCAAAACAGAAACAAAAATTGCAATTCCTCATTAAACATACATATAAGTTTGTCTTTTTACATGTATGGAAATCAATTCACAATGGGTCTGTGCTCGCATCCATCCACAAAAGTAAGGATTAAAATATAACATAGTTTGTTGTTTGTAAATCAAACTTTGCTTGCACTCTCCACCCAGATGATCGACTCATCAGAAAGTCAAAAATCATATGGTTGAGATATATATATATATATATATATATATATGTGTGTGTGTGTGTGTATGTGTATGTATCTCAGGCTGGCCTCAGACTGACTGAGCCAAATGCATGCAGTAGGGTCCCATGGCTATTGGGCAGGGGCCTCCATTTGTCAGAGTCCCCATTTAACATGATTCTTGTTACTGCATTCATGTTTTTTGTGTGTGTGCAGTGTCACATCACTAAATGTCACATGAACAGAGGGAATAAGGCTACAGTCAATGAGTTGTAAAGAGGGGAGATTCACAAGACTTAAAAACAGCAGCATGTGTGGAACATCAAATAAAATGTCTGCCTTGAGGACTTAGTGAAAGAAGAGGGAGTTAGTAGTCAGTTGCACATTGTGGATTATTATTGCATCCAGAGCTTGTATTATCTTTCTAATGGTAATAGCAATTCCAAGTGGGAGCATTTTAAGAGGACATGAATTAACTAAGACACTCTGGCATTAGATTCAGACTCTACAGCCAGAGGAGATTGTGGATTAGCCAACAGCCAAGACAGTGGACCCCCCCCCCTTCTGTCACCATCACAAATTGTGAGCCACGTGGCAGGCAGGTAACAGCTTGTACTTGTAGTACTGTAATGAAACTAATGACACCATAAACTCTTAAACTGCAACATGCAAATTTTGTGAGGTTTTAGTATTTAAATTCATGCACAGCTCATAGCACTGGCTACTGGGCTACAGCCCCTTTAACAAAATCATACTCAAAAATCTTTATTGGTATTTTTCATTGTTGTTTTCATTTAAATTACTGCCAGTAGTCATTGCTGTTCTGTGGAACTGGCACTTCATGGGAGTATTGCACATGAGAGTTCTGCATTCTGTTAAATAACATATTGGTTCTTGACATGACTTAATTTGAAATGCAGCCTTGTGTTATTACAGGTATTTATATGTTTTTTTCTTAACATAGACTATGAGTGTTGCCAGCCAGGATCAAAACAAGTACGTAGCTGACAATTTAGGGGCACATATACTTTTGAATATTAGTATTAACTTGGGGGCATGTGAATTAACATGCTTTTTCAGAAGTAGAAGAAGTCTATAATTTTAGGAGGAATGGGGCAAGATTTTGAGACTAAATCAGAAACAGCTGAGAAAGGTGTGTGTGTGCGTGTGTGTGTGTGTGCGTGTGTGTAGGGAGTTGGTTTGCATTATTTGGTTCTGACAGCAAAAGCTGAAATAAATTAATGAGTCAACAGACTTTTGCCTCAGCGATGTTTGCTGAGGGATCACTGAATTATTTGGCTCACATACTAGGTTCCAGAGAGATTTGACTAAAGAACTCTCTGAATCCCTTTTGGGTAATTTTCGTGTGGCTATTCAGAAGATGGTGGACTCCCAGCTATCCACCCTATAGCCAACTTTCCATGGAGCCAGGCAACCACTCTCCAATGCAGCTGTTGGTATGGCCAGGGCAGCAGGTGTCCTCATGCCTGAGTGCATCTTTGTGACTTTGTAGAAGTCTTCAAGACATGCTTTGTAAATGTCCCCTATAATCAGTCCACACTTTTTAGACCCCAAGTTAAAGACACTCTTACCAGGATTCAACACAAAGGCCAGACTCTGCCTCTGCAGTGGTAATTCATTTTTCTACTCCTCAAAGAGCTTTCTCTAGAAATCGGAGGACAGGGAAGAATGTGTGGTTAAGAGAATCACAGAGTTCTTACCATAACTCTCTTGAGGATAGGCCTACTCGTGGCAGAGATAGAGGTAACTCAAATGGACATCACCCTAGGGGCAGAGGTGGACCACATAATTAAGGTTTCTGTGGTCCTTTTTCAGAGAAGGTCTCGTAGCAACCCTGAATGGTTGTCCAGCTGCTGCACTCTAGAGGCAGTCAGGAAGGCATTTTTCTTCTCACCTACAAGTCTGGCAAAACATAACCATAGATTCATGGGTGCTAAAAATAATTACTAGAAGCAATTTAATTACTTTTTCCCTTCCTCCTCACAAAAAGAGGAGTATTCACAATATTCCACCTAGTCAGTGGACACCAGCAGCACTAGAAGTTTCAAAACTACTTGAAAAAAAGAGTCTTTCAACCAGTACCCCAAGACCAGTTAAAATTCAGAGTTGACTCAAGGTTCCTTTTAGTACCAAAGAAAATGGGGATCTCAGACCAATTTTGGATCTTAGTCATCTGAGCCAGTTTGTGAAATAGACAAAATTATAGATGGTCACAATTCAGTCCACTTTGTGTCTGCTAAGGAAGGATGATTGGATGTGCTCAACAGATCTCCGGGAATCTTACTATCATGTGAAGATAGAGAAGCACTCCAGGAGATTCTTCCATTTCCATCTGGGAACCAATCACTACCAGATCAGAACTTACCTTTTGGTCTCACCTCAATCCTAAGGATGTTTACCAAGATAATGGCAGTGATGACATTGCACTTGTGTCTGCTAGGGATCCAAGTTTTCCATTATCTCCACAAAAAACAGTTACGTTCCGGCACTATTAAGGCTGTCCTTAATAGTGCCGGAACGTAACTGTTTTTTGTGGATTTATCCTTTTGGTTACAAGTTGTTAGTGTTGGTTTGTTTTCCATTATCTCAACAATTGGTTCCTAATGCTACCTCCGATCGTTTACTGTTATACCATCTGGATCTTGTGCTCCAATGGTTGTGGAATGTAGGAATAACAGTAAATTTTCCCAAATGCCATGTGACACCAATACAGTAAATAGAATTCATAGGATGCCACGTCAATACCAACTTACAGATCTCCAGCCTTCCCCAAACCAGGGTTTTATCTTTGCATCTAACAGCAGTGATGGTTCTTTATCATCTGTCACCTCCAGCGAGGCTGATCTTATGTATTTTGAGTCTAATGGCGCCCATGATAGCATTGGTTTCACTAGCCAGGTAGCACATGAGAGTACTCCAATGGATCCTAGCACTACAATGGTCTCAGAGCATTCATTTGTTAGATGCAAAGAATTGCATCACTCATATCTGCAGACGGCATATTGCCTGATAGATTATGTCCTCTTCAGTGACAGAAGGTCACCCTTTTCACATGGACTCACCAGTAGTGGTAATAACCATGGATGTCTCCCTTCTAAGGTGAAAGGAAGATGGTCCAAGGTGCATGGTCACCCATAGATGCCAATCATCACATCAGTATCTTGGAAATGAGGGCAGTCTTCCCAGGATTCTAGGCCTTTCAGGATCTCCTCCCCAAGGACATGATTTCCATACAGATGGATAATATGACACTGGTTCGGTACATCAGCAAACAAGGAGGAACCCTTTCCTACTGCTTTGTTGAGAGGCCATGAGGGTCTGGCAATAGGTGATATCTTCACAATGTTTTCTGATTACAATGCACGGGTTTATCTAATGTTTTAGTGGACAGATTGAGCAGGATTATCTTGACACCTCATGACTGGTCCTTCAACCCAACAGTGTTAACTTTGATTTTCCATCATTAGGGCCAACCTTGCTGCAACTTCTTTGCCTCCTATCTCAACAACAAATGCAGCAGTTACTTTGTCTTGATCTCTCCATAAGGTCAATCACCAAAGGATGCTTTGGTCCACAGTTGGCCCCCAGGTCTCCTGTATGATGTTTCTGTACCTGTAATGAACAAGTTTATCCTGAAAGCCAGGCAGTGCAAGGCCAGGGTGATCCAAATTGCACCCTTCTGGCCCCTACAAATATGGTTCCCCTTCCTGTGTCCTCAACTATTACATCCCCCATGGATGTTGGAGAATTATCCAGATCTTCTATATCACCCATCCAGATTGCCTTCTCCAGACCTTATGTCCATTAAACTAACCACATTGTTTGCCCTGTTTTGACTATAGCCAGAGATGCCAGGCTTCCCACTACAATTGTCAAGATCATATCAGCTTCTCAGAAACTGGCCACAAAAAAGGTGTACCATGGCAAATGGAAGAGTTTTTTTGTTTGGGCAGTTTCCAATGGATTGGAACCTTTCTCAGCACACATTCTGTCCATCTTAGAATTTTTATTTGAGCTTTTTGACAAAGTTTACAGTTATTCTGCCATCAACGTTTAAATGGCTGTTATCTCCAACGTCTACATAGCCCATGAGTCCTCTGTAGCTTACCTAAAGATTTCTAAAGCCTTTTTAAGAGGGCCTTTCTTTTACAACCTCCCATCAGGGATGCAGTTCCTCCATGAGATATTACCATTATGCTACAGGCTCGAAATCAACCCCCTTTGAACCTGTGGAGACAGTAGCTCTTAAATTCCTGACTTGGAAAACTATTTTTCTGCTGGCAGTTACATCAGGCAGATTGATTTTGGAATTACAAGCACTTTCATGCAAGCCTCCGTTTTTTCACAAGGACAGAGTTTCTTTTAGAACTAATGTATCCTTTCTTCCTTAGGTAGCAGCTGAAAGAAACTGTCATAAATTTACCAATATTTTTCCCAAATACTCTAACAAAGGTGAACATATGTTACATATGTTAGCTGTTCATCGTCAACTCAGATTCTGTATTCATAGAATGAAACAGTTCAGAAAATCTGATCAGTTATTTATTACCTTTTTGAAACAAAAATTGGGAAAAGCTGTCACTAAAGTTACCCTTTCAAGGTGGTTGTCAAACTGCATTTCATTTGTTCATAACAAAAATAAGTTGTCTGTTCAATCTAATACTAAAGTTCATTCTACAGCAATATCTACTTCAACATCATTTTCCAGAAGGCTTCCCATTAATGACATTTCTGCTGCAGTGACTTGGTCCACATTATAAACTGGGTGTACAATAAAGGTCAAGTTCTTCTTTTGATTCCACTATCCTCAGGAATGTCCTTCCTTGATAACGCTCAGAAAGACAGCTTGGGAGTCTGTCCCGTGTTTTGAATCAGATGAAAATAAACAACATTGGATATGAAAGTTACGTACTTCCCATAACATTAGATTCATGTTGTCTGATTTTTGTCTGGTTCAAACTCCTTCCCTCCTTCACCTTCCTAAATTGACACATATGACTTTGGGGATGACCGAGGGGAACTGCTGAATTCTCTGTCTGTGAACAGTCCTGTTCTGACTGTTACCCTTTCTCCCTCTATTTATCCTAGTTGAAACTATTATCACATTCATAATGTTGTACGATATTTGTGTTAGATAGGCAAACTCGATCGGAGGTGCTAGGGTGGAGTATAGGGAATTATGGGTAGGGGAGGATTCAGAAACCTAGAACCCATGTATTGAATTGGACGAAAATCAGACAACATAGATCTATCATTATGGTAAGTTCATAACTTTTGTTTATTTTACATTTCAATACATGGTATTGCATGCATGCCTGTCTATATCTATCTATTTTTACATTTATATATGTAGATAGATATGTAGAAAGTAGAAAGTCATGATTAATGAAGGCCAATAATTCGGTAGCTTGGCAACTGAATATATAACATTTGCATGCCAATCAACATTGTACTGGTTGCAGTAACTTGCTGTCTGTTTTGTTTTATTCACATTCATTTGTTAAGATATGTAAACAAATGACTATTATTATTTTTAGTCACTAACAAAGTTGTGCATTTGTATACATGAAACACTTCTCACTTTAAAGAGATTTGCTATATAAACAGTCATTTTTGTAGATTTTAAGTGTAGAATAACATAGTGTTTACAATACAGACACACTTGCTATAGTTTCGTGGTATGTGGTTTTGCATATGATGAATACTGCTGCAACCAAAAATACTTAAATGAGTTCTAGAATGACTAGTGTCAACTTAACCTTAGACATTCAACCAACATGTCTACTTGAATATATTTTAGTTGGCAATCTAGCAGACTAGACAAGCAAAGGGGAATATTATGATTAGTAACCTTTAACATTCAACCAACATGTGTCTTATTGTTGTGAGGAAGTCATTCTGCATTATTGAGCTTCTAGCAAAGGGACAGTATCTTGGTCAAGAGATGTCATTATATACATACATACAAACATTTCAAGCATGGGCATTAATGCCCTTCTAGTTTGTCAATATACCAAAACACTAGTTCCCATAATAAGTGTCCAGGCTATTCTTAAAAATATCTAAACTAGTACTTGTTTTAATGTAATTTGGTAGTCTGCTCTATGCATCAGCTGCTCTCTCAGAGAAGCAATTAGTACACCACTCATACCTATAAAATCTTCTACATAGGTTGTCTGATGGTTCTCTGCTACTTTTTGATAACCCCAAACATTCCCAGAGGCAGTTACCTCTAAATGCCCTATATACCTGAACAAGATCTCCTCCTAAATATCTATATGAGACACTGTACACGTTCAGATATTTTAGTCTTTCATAATAACTGAAATTTTCACATCCTTGGATACCTTGCTATATTTCTGCTGCACTCTTCACAGTTTACTCATGCTTGTTTTCTTATAAACTGTCTTTCAGCTTTTCCCAGTTAGAGGTCGCCACAGCAGAACTCCGGTCCGCTAATGATTGGCAGTAGATTTTTACATGCTGGCTTGTCGGGCCTAACGCACAACCTTCAGCGAAGGAACTCATGCTTGTTTTCTTGTAAGGTTTCCGTATTCTTATTCCATATTCAAGTTTGGGTCTAATGTAACTAACAAACAATGATTTCATCATTTGTGATTTCCTAGGCTTTATAAATGTTTTTATACAACCTATAGTTCTATAACTATCATTAACCAATTGGTTGATATGATTAAGAAAACTCATAGCTGGATCTACCCATATATCCAGGTTCTTAAATGAGTGTACAGTTTCAATCACTGTGTGCTGTATTAAATATTTCAATTTATGTCTCCCAAGTCTTGTATGCATAGTTTTTGATGTATTTATTAGCATATTATTCTCCTATGGCCAAATGGTCAATTTAGTCAAGTTCTTTTGCAGGGCATGCCTTATCTGTAACACTTGTAATCAGTTTAACCAATTTCAGGTTGTATGCATATAGACTGTAGAACACCTCAGATGAAAAAGTTAGGTCTGAAAGATACAATCTAAACAAGTAAGGGCCTAGGACAGAGCCCTGTGGGACACCCTGACTGTAACTAAGAATTTTGTCTGTCCATTTGCTGTATGATACTTGCCATGTTCTATTTGTAAGCCATGCAGCTGTCCATCTTATCAAGAGTGCATCAATACCTAGTTGTTCTAATTTATTGATCAGTGTTTTGTGTATGACAAATGCTGAAGTTAAATCTATATAAATTACATCACAGCACAATTTTGCATTCATAGTTGTTATTATATCGTTATAAAACATCATGTTACAGGTGGTAATAGATCTATTTTCAGCATATGCATATGTTGACATATGGTTTCAAGTCCCAGCCTATCCAAGTATGACTATATCTTATCCAATATTACCTTCTCCATTATTTTTCCACAACATAAAAGTAGACTTAAGGGTCTATATGTCTCTGGGTTTGTCGTACTCCCCTTTCCCCTTAAAGGCAGGTTTAATAAGTGCATGTCTCCAATATTGAGGAATCTCCCTATATTTACATGACCTAGTGAGTACTAGATATAATCATGGTACCGTAAGTTCTTGCTGAAGTGTTCTCAGGTCATTATTACTAATTCTGTCTCTTCCCTGTGCTTTGTTTGGATCCAGTTTGTGCAGTTCTGTTTCAATATAATCTAATTTGATTCCAGTATCTGAGGTTACCTGGATGTTCCACTATACTTAGCCCTGATCAAGCCCATCCTGTCCAGACATATGCAACAACTAGAGTGCCCACAGGGACTAAACCACATGCTTGAAGACCACCTCAAAGCTTTATTGCTATGCTTGGTCTCTTTTAGACTATTAAGAGGTGATCTGTGCCTGTCATATAAGGCATCCTCTGACCCAGTACTAATGGGCCTACTGTACATCAGTGAGTCAAATGGTATCAGAAATACCTGCTCCAGACACCTTAACCTGGCAACATAAACAGAATAGTTTGGAGTGACATATCCCAGAGGACATCAGTACTCTGGAACGCATCTCTATTTATTTTATTTGACATTTGCTTACCAGGATGGAGGCCCAGGAGAAAAGTTCTGCATTGACGTAATATGGTTACAGTTACAGTTAATGTTATCACAAAATAAATCCAGAACAATGACTTATTAACTAAATAAAAATTCAACTTCATTTCATATAGTTTGAACCTATACATACACGATGCAAATATTTGGACGGATATAACAAGTTGAAATTGAACACTCCCCATTCATGTAAAAAAAAGCTTATCTCTGTCCCTATTCAAACGTAGATCAATAGATGGCAATAAGGAAGTTTTCCCCAGAACTTCCTCCTGTGGTACGAATGAACAGAGGTAGTACCCAAATACCCTATACTGCAGCAGGGACCGTATTCAGTACTTAGAGACATGACCCTTAACACATTAATTTATTCACAAATTAAGATGGATAGGAACAAAAGTTATGATACAGGTAATTTGAACACTTAATAAGATAACACAGCTTTCAGGGCAGTAAGCCTAGTATTCACCTATGAACCTTATTTTTTTAAACTTTTATGACAAGATTGGTTGAAAACTTTAGCAGATTAATTTACTGTAACTAATAAAAATATAGTCAACATGTTTAAAATATATGTTCAGCAATCAGCACTCTCTTTCATTGCAGTTTGTTGCCTGGCACTTGAAAATTTTACAAGAATAGAAGTCATGATTTTTGACATTCTGTTTAAGAAAGGCTGCCCACCTCCTGCATTATAACGTGATGAATGTTGGTGGTAGAATTGTGATAAATTATTTTGTACTTCAGCACAAATAAGTGCTTTTATCTCTCCCATTTATCTTGTTCTGTCTGTGTATACACACACACACACACACACACAAACACACACACACACACACACACACACACACACACACACACACACACACACTCACACACACACACACACACACACACACACACACACACACACACACACACACACACACACACACACACAAACACACACACACACACACACACTGTCTCAGAACTGGTTTCTCAGTAAAGACAAAACAGTTGTTTTTTTGTTTGTGACTTTACAGTGGATTTCAGTTGGCTGCATTCTAGTCTTTCACCACAAGAGAACACTGTTGGCACACTACTCCGTAATCTGTACAGGATAGTCTGAGAACACTGGTCTGCAATTTAAAAGGCTATTGGTCTTGTGGAGGATTGCTGCTTGCTCTGCAGGCATTCTGCAGTTTAAAAACACTATGGGTAGTAACAAAACATTCTGCATGCCCTGTGGGATATCAGCTGATGCTGGAATAGGAAACACCTTGGCTTGGGTCAGCTAATAGTATGCTGCAGCTCAAGTAGTTTTGTTTATTTTTACTAGCTTTATCTAAATTTGTTGTTGTTGTACTTTATGTAGTGTTCAGGTTATTTAGAACCTGACTCTTGTTTGTTTATTTATTTTTGTTATACTTTTTCCTTCCATGCCTGTTGCCCATCAAGCCTGATACAGTATTTGGGGCCATTACAGATAGAAATATGCTAGCATGTGTACTTAGATAAATCTTTGGTGTCAGGCAGGATGCATCATCTGAGTCTAATATTATCCTTCCTGACTTTTTATTTGCATAGCATAAGCTGTTTTAAGTGCAGAGGTATCCACTTACAGGTATAACCCTTAACTTGCACTGTTCCAGTGCAGAATGTCCGTTCAGTATAAAGACAAAAGAGGTACAGCAGTACCTACAGGCATACTACACAGCCGTGGCAGGACTGGGGACTAGTTTACAGTAAAATGATGTGCACAGGAGCTGCCAGTGGAGGAATGTGTCCAGTTACGAGAGGAACATTCTGCGTGGTGTCTTATCCGGCTTTCACTTCTGTATATAGAAAGTAAGTTTGAAATCACTGAAACAATGAACCTTGACACACATCTGCCTGTATTCTCTATGGTTCTTGTAAGGACCTGGTGTAGTGAGTCGCTTATCACAGTGCTGGATTATGGGTCTTATGGGTTTGGGCTGAAAATTGTAATGGACCTTTTCATTCAGAATGAAAATAGCACCATATTTCAGACTAAGTTGGGAAGATAAGCAGTAGGGCCTGTTTAAGGCATGTGGACCTGGAGTTGCAGGTCTGTCACCCCCCACCCCCTTCCTAATCTGTCTCTGATCACAAAGACCATGTTCTCTAATGCTGAAGCATTACTAGTGACTATTGCATGGAAACTGCCCAATAAAGCCTCAGCAATGTCCCTAAGGGGCTCTTGCTCTGTTTGTTCCTTACCAGCACTGTTTTTTTCTATCTTTATCATCCTTGTCTTGCTTAGTTTTGTGGGAATGATGATATGTTTTGTTTGGGGCATGTAAACAGTAGTACCAGCTGATTAACATTGCCAAGAAGGCAGAGTATGACCATTGGGTCACACTTTGGGGTTGCAGCATCATGTCCATGATGGAAGAAGGTAACTTGCTGGTCTTATATAGTACAGAACCAGCTGCTGTGATGTTCTTCATGTTTCACTGTTGCAATCATTACATTAGGGTAATCTGCTGGCAGGTTGCCTTCAGTCGGCCTGATTAACAAAGTCTTGGATCCTGCGTTGGTTGCTGTCCCTTCTTCCGTCAGGTTGTCAGGGGTATAAAACATGCAGCTGATGCCATTACATCAGTCTTTCTTGCCACGTGGTGCCCAAAGCAGAAGCAGTTTGCAAGTGCCGGTCGGCCGACTCCCGAAATTTTCATTTTCGAATTTCAGAACCGAAGTCTTCAACTAAAAGCTAAGTACCCTGTTGGGGAAACTTTTTCTTGCTCCTTACCGATGTCAGTAAAAGCTAATAATTGTATTACTTGTGGGAAGCAAATACCACATAAGGATTTTCATTTGTACTGTATTCCTTGCTTAGGTCCTGACCACGACGTACCTTGCTGTCGGTTTTGAGCTTTATTTAATCAGCGCACTATCCGTCGTCGGTACATTTTTGCTTCTAAATATTTCGGTTCTCGGTTTAATTATCCAGAAATGACATCAGTTAGCCATCCAACTACCAAAATACCGGAAAAATGCAAAGAAAAAGACAGAGACAGGCAGTTGAGGTCCAAAACTGCCGACAACGCTTCTCTTAAGCCAGTCGCTAGTTCACCGGTACTCAGTGAGGTGCTTTCACAGCCCCTGATACCCGCTACTTCTGATTCGCAGGCCTCTACTGAGACCCATTCTGAGTTTGGTATGCCATGAGATGCTTCACCTATGGAATCCGCGGATGTCTCTACCTTGGATGGGTCCAGAGCCGCTGTGCAGGCACCGGCTTCTGAGGGTGTATTCAGGCCTGCAGATTTGTATATTAAACTGACACCACCTTCAATATTAAGGTCAAAATCTTGATCTATGTCTAAAAAAATGACACCCAGTCCACATGTTCAGGTCCCTATGCCTAAAAAACAAATTATCAAAATGGCTGAAGATTTAATTACTCTAATCAGGGGAAGTCAACCTCCCCTTCTAAGAGGCCTAGGGCTGAACTTGACTATGAATCTTGTGAGCAGGACTTCTGACTCTTCTAATGAACAGGATCCATACCTACTTATGAGGACTCTGATGCAGAGGATTCCATTCCTTCTGCTTTTCCCCCTGAGGATTTTTCTTTTGGGGAAACTTTACATACCTTAAGGGAGCATTTCCACTTTGGCTGTACCTCCTGTACTAGACATTGTTGATGATGTGTTTCCAGAATCCAGTGTGGTCCCTGATTCCCTGCCTCCAGCCCCTTGTAAGCCAGACAGATACTACAGGGTTCCTGACTCCCACAAATTCCTTTTCACAAATCCTGTTGCGGACCCTGAAACAATTTCTCAGGGGCCCAAGGACATTAAGGCTTCTACTGCTAAAAATCCTACCCCTTCTGATAGGGACTCCAGGCCACTGAATAGATGGGGTAAAAAGGTTTATACTTCTGCAACCTTGGCAATCAGGGCTTTAAGCTGTCAATTCCATAATCTCAAATGTCAACAGCATATCATGGGATTGCTTAAACAGAAAATGATGTTGATTTCTGACTGTGTGGAAAATAAGGATTTACAGGATTTATTGCATTCTGCTGAACAAGTTGGAAAACCTACTTTACAATGTGGTTTTGATTCTTTGGAGGCCTTTTGCAGGGCTGCTGTTACTGGGTCTGTGCTTAGAAGGCATGTTTGGCTTAAGGAGCAATCTCTGCCTGATCATGTTAAAGCAAAATTGTTGGATGCTCCTTTGCAGCAGGACCGTCTGTTTGGCAATAAGGATGAATAAGTTCTAAAAAAGATGGAAGATAAAGGTAAATCTATGCAAACTGTGTTAGATTTCTTACAAGTACAACCTCCAAGATTTAGTAGGCACTGGCCTACTAAGAACTGGTCCTTTCAAGTTCCTTCCAGAGCCACTCAAGCCAAATCCAGACAGTCCAAAAGCATGAGGTTTCAGTCCCAAGGGACTTTCAGAACTAAGCAATGGGATGCCTCCACTTCCAAATCTTGAAATAACAAGACACCTCCCTATGGTAAACAGTCTGAATGACTTCCCTTTAAAATTATCAAGTACTTACCTCTTAGCCACCCCTTTGGGGGGAAAACTGGCTCTTCATGCAAAAAACTAGCAACTTATAACCCAGGACAAATGGGTTTTAAATATAGTGTCCCAGGGATACAGATTTCATTTCCACACATTGCCAACTCCAAACGGGTGGCCAGACCTGCCCCCAAATCAGTGGGCAGAGGCTCAGAAACAAGTACTTTCCCTCCTAAACATAGGGGCAATTCAGCTAGTACCAGAAGGGGAAAAGGGACAAGGTTTCTATTCCAGACTTTTCCTGGTACCCAGAAAAGACAAATCATGGTGTCCAATTCTGGACCTGTCTACTCTGACAACATTTCTGGACATTACAAAATTCAGGATGCTGACTCTTCACCAGTTACTTCCTATGCTGGGCAAGGATGCGTGGTTGGCAACTGTAGATTTAAAAGTGACTTACCTGCATATCCCAATCAGGGAATCTTGCAGAAGATACCCCTGCTTCAAAGCAGGCTACTTGCATTATCAGTTCTCTGCACTGTCCTTTGGCTTATCTACTGCACCCAGGGTATTTACAAAGTGCCTGGCTCCAGTAATTGCATTTTGCAGGCAAAAAAATATTCAAATATATTCATACCTGGACGATTGTCTAATTCAGGCAGAAAACAAGTCATTTTTCTAAAACATCTGGCATTTGTAAAAAGGGTTCTAACTTGTCTAGGGTACACCATAAACGAAAAGAAATCACAACTGGTACCCTCTCAAAAAATTACATTCCTGGGTGCAAGCTTGAATATAACTGCCCAGATGGCTTTCCTTATGCCAGAAAAGCAACTTCATTTGGTGACTTACTTCAAACAGGTGGCCACAAAAACCCTGCTATCTGCAAGACAAATACTGCAAGCCTTGGGGTTCATGGCCTCCTGCATTCTTCTAATTTCATATGCAAGACTGCATATGAGGAAACTTCAGTGGTACTTAAAAAGTTTATGGAGTCAACATTGTCACAGCCTGGAAACAATGATTCCTATCATTCCTTGCCTGCAACTAGAGTTCTTATGGTGGGCAGAGGCCTGCCACCAAAACAAGGGACTGCCATTCACACCACTCCTTGCCACCCAAACCCTAACTACAGATGTATCAGACTATGCATGTGGGGCTCATCTGGCAGGGAAGTGCATTCAGGGCAAATGGAGCCCAAATCAAATGCACCTTTCAATCAAAAAGAAATGCTAGCTGTACAGAATGCACTGACAGCCTTCACTACCTTCATCCAGGACAACTAATGGTAAAGACAGACAACACCACAATTATGTGGTACATAAACAAGCAGGGGGGTACACATTCCCACCCCCTCTGCAGACTAGCCATAACATTGTGAAACACGGCCTTGAGCTATCAAGTACAACTTTAAGCTCAATTCCTGCCAGGAAGGCTGAATAGTTTGGCAGACGAACTAAGCAGAAATCTCATGGACCCACACGAATGGAAACTGGAACCACAGATTTTCAACATGTTAACACGCAAATGGGGGAGCCCAGACATAGATCTTTTTGCCTCACGCCAGAACTATCAGTTGGACAAATGTTGCACAAGAACTCCTCACAAAAAAGCCTGGAAAGTGGATGCTCTGTCCTTCAGCTGGGAAAACCTATCACTCTATGCCTTTCCCCCTCTGCCTCTGCTCTCCAAAGTTCTACTAAAAGTCAAACAGGAAAACCAAAAATGATTTTGATTGTTCCAGACTGGCCTCGCCAACACTTGTGCCCACTCCTACGCAGTCTGTCACAAATTTATCCATGGCACCTGCCTCAGACACCTTCCTTACTGTCTCAGCAAAACAACCAAATTCTGCACCCTCAGCTCCAAACATTGAATCTTGCAGCTTGGCTAATCACTTAAATTCCCCCTTGGCATCCCTCAGCAAACCTGTGATGGATGTTATTTTGGAGGCGAGAAGACCTAGTACTAGAAAATCTTATGCTGACAAATGGAAAAGATTCTGTGCCTGGAATCAATCTCAAGGGATAAGCACAGCAGTGCCCAATTTACCTCAGATTTTGCAATACTTAACTAACTGCGGTGGCGGTGCTGCGGTAGCATTGTCGCCTCACAGTAAGACGTTATACTGTTCGATTCTCAGCTAGAGCGTCTTCTGTGTGGAGACATGTGTGAATGGGTGTACCTTCGTTGAAGGTTGTGCGTCAGGGCCGGCAACTCGGCACGTAAAAAAAATCTACTGTCAATCATTAGCAGACCAGAGTTCCGCTGTGGCGACCCCTAACCAGGAAAAGCTGAAAGACATAACAACAACTGAGATGCTTCACAAGGGCCTGTCTTTTTCCTCCATAAAAATCCATGCCTCAGCCATTTCAGCTCATTACAACACAGACCCCCCCCCTCTTCTCTCATCCTTTGCTAAAGCAGTATCTCAGAGGGGCAAAAAACTTGAGGCCACCCAGGAGAGCTCCAACCCCTGCCTGGGACCTTAACTTTGTATTGGAAAAACTCACATTCCCTCCTTTTGAACTAGCTGCTACTGCAGACTTAAAATTTCTTTCCTGGAAAACAGCCTTCCTTTTAGCAATCACTTTGGCTAGAAGGATTTCTGAATCACAGGCCCTTATGGCAGTGGAGCCTTTCATCATCTTTCATGCAGACAGGGTGTCACTCAGCACCAATCCATCCTTCATGCCCAATGTGATATCCAGTGTGGCTCTTAATCAGTCCATTCATTTGCCAACTTTCTTTCCCAATCCACAGAACAAGGGGGAGCGGATTCTGCATTCATTGGATGTACACAGACAACTTAGATTTTACTTGGACAGGACTAAATCTCGAAGAAACTCTGAACAACTGCTGGTAGCATTTGCTGCAGGGACAGAGGGAAAGGCTATTTCAAAGCAAACCATTTCCAAATGGATAAGCCATTGTATTAATTTCTGATATAAGCACCATGGAAAACCTATCCCTCAGGAGATCAGATCCCATTCCACCAGGGCTGCATCTACTTCTACAGCCTTTCTCAGAGGTGTTCCTACCAGTGATATTCTAGAAGCTGCTACCTGGAGTTCAGTTCATACTTTCACCAAGCATTATCATTTACCAATTTTCTCTAAATCCAAAACTGGCTTTGCCACTGCTGTTTTGCAGGGCCATATAGCCAGTCCTAATGCTGTATAAATCCATCCTCCCAACCATAGCTTTGGGAATCTACCCAAATGTAATGACTGCAACAGTGAAACATGAAGAACATCGTACAGTTGTCTACACTTACCATAAATGTAGATGTTCGAGTGTATTCACTGTTGCAGTCCTGGTTACTTTCCCTCTAGACCCCTATTTTTTCTCTTACTATGCCTCTACTTTCTTTTACTACACTTAAAAGCCTTTTTGGTGTATTTGCTTTTGTTTGGAGGTATATTTTTGTGTTTTCAATTATTTATATATATATTTTGCTCCCCATTTGGGGGACACCTGACATCTGGGGCAAGAAAAACTGATATAATGGCGTCGGTTGCATGTTTTATACCCCTGATGACCTGACGTCATGGAAGAAGGGACAGCAACCAACGCAGGACCCAAGACTTTGTTAATCAGGCCGACTGAGGGCAACCTGCCAGCAGATTACCCTAATGTAATGACTGCAACAGTGAATACACTCGAACATCTACATTTATGGTAAGTGTACACAACTGTACTTTCCACTTTCATGACGTGTTTCACCCATGATTCATTATATGGTTTGTTTGGGTAGTATGTGGCAGCACACGGGTGCTGTCCCGACAGTTATCCCTTATAATCTACCCACGCATGTACTTGCATGATCATTTAATTCCCATGGTAGGTTCTCTGAGTAGATCCCTGGACAAAGTAATAATATGCAATTTGATGTCTGTGTTTTCCCTGAGTTTCAGGGTTGCTTACCTAAAGGTTAAGGTGATTTTTATGAGACTGCAGGAGGTCATAACAGACTGTTGTGTCCCTTTTTTTCCATAGTTATAAGACTTTTCCTGAATATAGGTCAGTAATAAGAACTGGAATATAACTGACTCATGAGCCATCATACTTACTGTTGTAAGATTGTAATTAATTGAAATGAAAGAGTAGTGGAGAAAAACACAGAAAATACTGTTGGAATTATATTTTGCTTTGCTTACAGAAAATATTAAGTTTTATGTTCTCATGCCCCATACTACCTGCTGATTCAGACATGCAAGGACTCTGTCTGGGTGGAAGGCCAGGTACTGCAGCTCCTACAGTTTTAGATTTGGGGAGTACCAGCCTGGAGTGCATATGCACTCTATCTGGAATTGTGGCAGTGCACAAACAAGCACACATACTGGGTCTGGTATAGGCAGCACTGCACTGTGCATTCCAGCCACTGGGGGTGCTATAAGCATACAGAACATATTCTACCCCCCCCACCCACTGGTTGGTGGCCAGCATCCCTGGTGCTTTTCATTCTCTACAGGTAACATAGGATGGTAGAAATCAGGGGAGCAAATGAGCCAATAGTGGAGGTGTGTGCTTACTAGTCATGGGGAGATGGAGGTTAAAATGAATATATATATGTGCATACATACATACATACACACATGGATCTACTGTAGTTAATCTAAACTTTAATAGACTGATGCTAAAAGCAATGACTGAAAAAGATTGAAAAAAAATCAAACAATAACATGAATGCTCTGAGGCACAGCCACGGACCATGCAAAAGAAATCTACTGTTTATTGCAGGAGGGGCAAGCCCACCTGCACACCCTCCCCCCTGCTAAATATTTATACTAATTCCAAGATCACACAATCACTGGGGAAGTGGCATATTCCTCAACCCTGGGTGTTGTTGATCTCGTACTCCTGTTGACCATCAGCTTAGTCAATCAAACTGTGTTGACAAAATTAACATCGACATTTAAGAATTTTGCTTATTAGCAGAGTTCCCATTTATATCTCTGTCTATCTATATTATATGGGTATGGATGTGTTGGTTGGATCTCTATTACCTAATAAACAATCCACCTTTCTTTAGTAAAGCTCATCTTAGTGAACACTACTAACTGATCAGCTGCATAGGGACGATAACACTTGACTGCTTGCAAGACCCTTGATAAAAAACATTGATCATTTGTGAGTCAGTGATATGTTTGCTGAAGTAAGAATGGTGTGTGTGTGTGTGTGTGTGTGTGTGTGTGTGTGTGTGTGTGTGTGTGTGTGTGTGTGTGTGTGTGTGTGTGTGTGTGTGTGTGTGTGTGTGTGTGTGTGTGTGTGTGTGTTCCATTGGCTTGGTCAACAGGGAGTTTGGTCAACATCTGTTTAATTGACTACATTTGGTCGACTGTACAGATAATCGACAGGTGTGCAAGATCAACAATCTCCAGGTGGAGAAATATTACCTTTCCTGGAGGATTGTGCAATCTTGGAGTTAGTATATATAATTTGTGGGGGGTGTGGGGGTGCAGGTGGGCTTCCTCCCTGCAAAAAACAATGTTCTAAAGCTGCATGTGCCAAGGTTCTTCCTTGGCAAATGATTAATAGGAGGTCTACATTTTGTTTTTGACATAGAGTGCTTTACCTTCAGGGTGGCCGCAGTGGTGCAGCAGTTAGCATTGCCGCCTCACAGCAAGAGGTTCTCTGGTTCGATTCTCAGCTGGGGTGCCTTCTGTGTGGAGTCTGCATGTCCTCCCTGTGGTTGCGTGGGTTTCCCCCGGGTGCTCCGGTTTCTTCCCACATCCCAGGTGGATTGGACACTCTAAATTGGCCCTAGGTGTGTGTGTGTGTGTGTGTGTGTGTGTGTGTGTGTGTGTGTGTGTGTGTGTGTGTGTGTGTGTGTGTGTGTGTGTGTCTTCTGTGGAAGGTTGGGCACCGGGCTGGCAATTCAACACCGTAAACCTCCACTGCCAATCATGAGCGGACAGATGATCAGCTGTGGAGACCCCTAACTGGGAAAAGCAAAAAGAAGAAGAAGACCTTCAGGATGTTAACATTAGTGTTAGTCAACCAACTGAAGGTAAATCATGTGAATGTATATACACACACACACACTAGTACCATACACCTGACATTCTGTTGGTCTGTTGCACAAATGAGGTATATGAATTTCTTCGAACAAGACTGAACTATGTACTTAATGCCTTGTTTTACTTGTAGCAGATGTCAGGATAAATGTATAAATGAACCCCAAAGGGCATCAAGAGACCAGAAAATAAAATGAAAACAAATAAATAGGTTCATAGGTAGGTACTAGGCTATCTGCCTGAGGGCATTTATAAGCCTAGCCAGAGTGTGTCAGCTTTTGCCGCCCCATTGATTAATTAATTAACTGATCCTCTGTCAAGCAGAGCCAATGAAGTGATCCCAGGGGTGTATTTTCTGTTACACATCCACTTGTCAAGGTTTCTCTTGAAGAGTGTTAGTGAGGTCAAGGTAGGCTGTGTGAACCACCTTTCCCTCGTCTATGGCCTTGGTGACTGTCTCGAAGAAGTCAACCAGGATAAGTAGGCATGATCTGCCCTTAACAAAGCCGAACTGGGAATTTTGTTCCAAAGCATGGGGAGTCTCTGTGACAGGAATCTATCCCTTCAGCATGTTCTATTTATTGTTGTGGCAAGGTTTAGCTCACTAGAGCGTGTGGCTCACAGTGACTTGGATTTCTTTAGGTGGAGCATGTCTATCAATTCTGAGCTGGACATGGCTTTGTAAGTCAGGCAGAGATCACCTCTGAGTAAGTGATATGCTACTGAGTACAGCCGGAGTTTTTTTAGTCGGGTTGCACTGGGCATATGTTTGAGACCAGTAATCCTCTTGGTGAGGTACTTTTGTGGTCTATCCAGCTGTTAGAAATGTCTTGTAAGGTACATCCCAAATGGGGCATTGTACTCCATGAAGGGTCTAATGAGTGATGAGTAGAGGGGCACTATAACCTCTTTATTTCTAGATGCGAACCCTTTAGTAATTAGATGGGCCACATAGAAGGATTTCCTAACTACTTTGGCAATATGATTGTCAAAGGAGAGATTACTATCTACCTGGGTCCCCAGATCTCTTATTACCTCTTCTGTATTAAGGAGGCTGCCACCTATGTGGTAATTTGTGGGTGTTTTGTTTTTCCCAAATGGGATGACTATGCATTTAGCTTGAGGCCATGACTTTGTCACCAGGTGTCCATCTCAATAAGGCCCTTTTGGAGGATGTCTGTGTCAGCCGGAGAGTCAATTATGGCTCCCAGTTTGCAGTCATTGGCGAACATGGTTAACCATAGTCCTCCTGTGTTTGCCTGCACTTCTGAGAAGTATATGCTGAACAGTAGGGGTCCCAGGACTGAGCTTGCGGGACACCACTTGTGACTGGTTTAGAGTCGGACCTGGAGCCCGCTATTCTTACCGTGTGAGTTCTGTCTGTAAGCCAGTTGGCAACCCATCTCATGATGTAGGGGTTTATGTTCATGCTGGTGAGTTTTTCTGTAATACCCGAGTGGGGAATGGTGTTGAAAGCCTTGGTGAGGTCAAGGTAGGCTGTGTGAACCATCTTTCCCTCGTCTATGGCCTTGGTGACTGTCTCGAAGAAGTCAACCAGGATAAGTAGGCATGATCTGCCCTTAACAAAGCCGAACTGGGTCAGGTCAAGTGTTTGGAGGTTCCCAATGTCTTTGTTAATGAGTTCCATGATGATGCGCTCTAGAGCCTTGCAGACCAGGCTAGTCAAGCTTATGGGGTGATAGTTACCAGGGTCAGTTGTGGCCCCTCCTTTGTGGAGGTTAATAACCATTGCTGTGCACCATTCTATGGGCATGTAGCCTGTGGAGAGGCTGAGAATGTTTAGGTGGAAGGTTAGTTTGTTCTGTAGTTCATGCAAGACGCAGCCTGGGACACCATCTGGTCCCACTGATGTGTTTTTGGCTTTTGAAAGGGATGTTTTCACCTGTGCATCTGTGATTTTTGGGTCACTACACTTTTCCGGTATTGTTGTGGGCCCTTTTGGAGGTGAGAGGGGGGTGAAGTTTGCACTGAATCTATCTGCCAGGATGTTGGCAATATCAGTAGGATAAGTATATTTTGTGCTGTTTTGCACTAGTTCAGTGCATATCTGTGAGTTACCACTTAGATTCTTAACATAGCTAAAGAAGGCTTTGTGGTTATATTTTGAATATTTGGCTATTTTTCTTTCGAAGTTAACCTTGGATGATTTCAGTTTCTTACTGATACTGATCAAGGATGTCTTTCCTTCTTGGGATTTGCTTTTTTTCTGAACTAGTCTCCTCCTTCTATTGTATAGCCTGTTTACTTCAGGGATCCACCAAACTGGTTTCCTTTTCTTAGAGGAGTGAGTCTTGGTTTTGCTAGGGATGGCACGATCCATACATCCTTGTAGGCGCTCATAGAGTGCATTTGTAAAGGTTTCTAGAAAAGTTTTTTACTGTGATTTCCTTAGTTGGGGGTGGGGGTGGGGTGTGGACATCCAGAGTGATTAGTTTATGGTCTGATCTAACCAGTGACGGATTGACTTCCGGTGTGGAACACCTGTCGCTCATGTTGGTGATGACCAGGTCCAATATGTTTTCACCTCTGGGAGGTGAGTTTACCAGCTTATCCAGGGCGTTTGAGTTGATGAATTCCAGGAAGCACTGGGCCTGGGAATTTGTACTCGAGTAGTTTTCCCAGTGAATAATAGGGTAATTGAAATCACCCAATATCAGGGTGTTTGGTAGGGCCTTCATGTTTTCCAGTGTCTCCAGAAAGGTGGAGTAGTGGTCCTGGGTCATGGAGGGTGATCTGTAGCAGGCCACAATTTGCATTGCAGATTTGCCCGATGTTAGTTGCACATGGATGATCTCAGAGGTATCATGCTGCGCCAGTAACCTGGAGGCGTAGGTATCCTTGATGAATATGGATGCACCCCCTCCTTTTGTGTTTTGGTCCATGTTCTGTGGCCTAAATGTGTGGTATGAGTTGTAGCCCGGTAGTGCTGGGGTGCTCTCTGGAGCCTTGAACCAGGTTTCAGTTACTGCACAGATGTCGACGTTCTCTACACTGAGGAGTGCTTCGAGCACGTGCATTTTGAGATGTAAACTCCTGACATTGAGTAGCATAACCCTCAGTTTTTTGTTAATTGTGCTGTTTATGGAGGTGGGTTTGATTTAATTTAAAATAATTATAAAGAGGGACTTCCAAGCAAGCTCCCAGCAGTTGACAACTAGTTCCTGGTATGGGGACTGATAGCTTTTAATATAAACTATCAGTTTTATAGAAGTACTATGCATTTTCTTTTTTTAAGCTATTCCTTACATGTGCTGTTTTTTGTCTGGATTAAAAATATATAAAAATATAAAATACTTGAACTACAGAAAATGGAAGCATCTATAAAACACAGTAGTGCATCCAGTAGGAAGCAAGTCATTTTATAGTCATTTCACATTTTAAAATGTTTTATTCCTGTATTAAACCACAACTGTCCCTACTTAAATTGCTTGTAGCTAATACAGTGGGGAAATCTAAATTCCTAATTTTAAATTGTATGCATTGGCCTTCCATTTAAATATAATTACTTTAAGCCCAATTACAGAGCTATTTGGAAGATAATAGACTCTAGTAGTCTCCATGTCAGACCAAGCCAAAATGCTACTCTTCATATGGAGCACAGGAAAATGTTCCTATACAGCTTCACCCCCCCCCCAGAATATCTATATCAATATCTATATATATGGATCTATGTCAAAATAATGAATGACCATAAAGTCTAATTGTAGAATGACGAAAGTTTATATTCATGAACATCCAGATCGTCATACATTTTCCCCTGATAAGTAAACAATCGGACAACAAAACTTAAAAAAAATTACCCCCCACACCCCCCAACTAAATATACAAACTCTGAGATTGCACTACAATGGGGAAAAGGGCAAAGTTCACCACACTGGCCAACTGACTCCTTTCATGGTGAAATTTACGACAATCTGGACATTCGTGAATGTAAATCTTTGTCATTTCTGTCTCATTGTTTTGCAACTCGACATTATGGTAATTTGTTATTTTGACATAGATCCATATGTGTGTAGGAGTCTACTTTAGTAGACTGAAAGTGCACTTACCTGACTTTCAGTTAGCTGAGAAGAAAAGGCCGACAACTGCAGAATACCAACATCCCAGAACACCTCCTTCCCACTCCAGGTAAGTAACCGCTTGGCCACCCTGTTGAACTTTGCCCCTTACCCCCATGGTATTGTGATCTTGGAGTTAGTATATTTAGTTAGGAGGTTAGGAGGGTTGTGGGGGGGAGTGTGGGCAAAGCCCCCCACATGGGTGGGTTTACTTTCCTTCGGTTTTACTATTTTTTTCAGGATGGCTAAGCGGTTACTTACCTGGAGTGGGAAGTCAGTGTTCTGGGAAATCAGTTTTCTGCAGTTGTTGGCCTTTTCGTCTCAGCTAACTGAAAGTTAGTGAACTTTCATTCTACTGAAGTAGATCCGTGTGTGTGTGTGTGTGTGTGTGTGTGTGTGTGTGTGTGTGTGTGTGTGTGTGTGTGTGTAACTGTATATATATATATATATATATATATATATATATATATATATATATATATATATATATATATATAAACAGTTGATTGAAATAACATTTATCAAATGGCTATTGATTGCAAATAAACAGATCAAAACACAACTCATACTAATTCTCATATGGGCTCTAAAATGGGTCCAAGAAAGGGTTTTGCTCACATTTCCTCACTTCTCCAGCTCCTACAGCTCTGGAATAAGCCTTAACATAAGTTCAGAAGTAGGTAAGTAGGTAATATGGAATAAAATCCCAGTCCAGGTTAGGCAGAGTCCCTCATTGACTCTCTTCAAGAGGAATCTTGATGAGTGGATGGGAGATCGTAGGTTTACCCCGGGTATCACTTCTGTGTCACTGTTAGACAGAGGCACAGTATACTAACCTCGAAAAAGGGCATAGCAAAATAAATTCAAAATGGGTGGCGAAAGCCAAACACATTCTGACTAGGCTTATAAATGCCCTAGGGCAGATAGCCTAGTATGAACCTATGAACCTATATCTAAAGCGGTATATTCAGTTAGACATTCATGACCACTTAGTGTTTGATCGCAAGTGCTTTAACCACTTTATGATTGGTAACTTATAAACCATCACTGGCAAACTTACTCAAATGGGCGAGGTGGGGTACCACCTTTTGAACCATCTCTGCTGCTACGTGTCACCATTATTTATTTAGAACATTTGAAGAATTACTTGTATTCTTTCTAAAAACAAGAGCTAGCAGCATGTTATGTAAGTTTAATAATTTTTTTTTAAGTTTTATAATTTTTACATTTTTTTATCATTCCTGCATTTTCATGTCACTATACAGTGCCTTGTTGTTTTTTCTCTCTCTGTGTGCTTCTTTTCCATCTATGCCAGTGTTTATTTATTTATTTTGCAGTTAAGGTAAACATTTTCCCAACCTAATAGTTTTTACCTTTCTAGCTACTCAATGCCATTTTAAATTATTGCATAGCTCATCTCCTGTGTGGTTGCCTTATTCACTTTTTAACCTGAACTTTTACCCTCAAACTATCGATTGCCTGAATAATGCGAGCCACTATTCCAGTAAGAAAACCAGGGAGTCCACTACCCCAAACATGTCTCACTAGCACCCTAGCTTTTAGGCTTTTATGTTCTTTTTTATATAACTCATCAATTTTCTCCTTCAGCTCCCATATTTGGGGTTTTCTTCATCTATCTAGTAGTTACAGTATCATTAGCAACTGCCATAAAGAAGAATAACAATGTATTAGTTAAGAGTCAAGGGGAATATGCTGTTTAATATACCCTGCAGCTTGTCTCTTAAACACTGTTAGAACTAGACATACCCAAAAATATGTTCTCATGTACCTCTTTCTTCTCCCCTCCATCTCTAGTATTCCTCCTAAACATATGGGAGCATATGGTAAAGCCTTAATGGTGGTATAAGAATACTGACTTGGGCATTTCCAGGTGAAGATCCTGAATTTATAGAGTTTTTGGCATACCTCAATAAATAGCAGATTGTACCCCGAGCATTGTCTGTAATAGCACTCTCTAATTGCCTAGGTTGATAATTTCTGTGTTTACTTGCTATAAGTCCTTTTATACTTTACTGAATAAATTATTAAATACTGCTGAATCCAGTCTGGCCTGTATCAGTAAGCAATGATCTATCGTGTCTCCACTGGTGGGCCCAGACTCAGCTCCATAGCTGTTTATTATAATTTCTGCATATTATGTTGAAGAACTTTAAGTTAAACCTCTCACTGGCCTGATCCTAGTCCATCCAACTCCTAGCTTATGTGTTTTCAGTGGAAAACCCTGGTGTTTCCCCTCCTCCAGTTCATAAGAACTATAATTGCATTCATCCACATTGAATAATACTCAATAAGAGACATCTGACTGTTGCAAGGAGGTATCTTCTCATGTCTTCAGGAGCTTTAACAAACTGGATGAAAAACCTGTGTGGCTTTTTCCCCTTTGAAGTACCACTAAATAATTACTCTAGATCCTCAGTAGGTCCTCTATGAGAGGCACAGAGTCTTCCAAAGTAACTTGCATTTACTTCCTACAATAAGTATCTATAACTGAACTGCCTCTAGGTATATCTGAGAGTCAGATACACCAAACTGTCTTAAGTCCTTCTGAGAAATAACCTTCTCCCAGGAAATTCTGTTTTTTTTTCATCCAAAATAAAATCCTTTACAGCATTTCCACATCTCTAATAAAGCAGAACTGATTGAAAAATGTGTAGCAGCAGGTAGCAAAAGAAGAAAAATAAAATGTTTGAATATGATGATCCACCTGCAAGAGGGTCGTCTTCCATCTCTTATTGTGCTCTTATGTATTCCAGGGAAGTCTTATTCACCAACGTAGATAAAGTAAGGTCAAACCACATCCTTGGATATTTCACAACTTCAGATCTTGGCAATGAGAGAAAAAAATCTGTACTCTCAGGGGATGGAATATCATTTACTGCCCCTGCTTTTTGCCTTAACCACGACAATAGATTACCCCAGGGATTTTGCAAATGTCTTATGCTTCCCAGTACTTGTTCTAGATCTGCTTTTGGCTGCAAATAATAAATCAAAATATCATCATCACCATCGTTACCATATAATGACATTTTAGCCTCATATTTATTCATAACATAATGTCTTATTTGGGATCTCTAGATTGCCTCAACTAATGATTCCAAATACAGTATAAACAAGATAAGGGACTAGGGGCATCTTTTCAACTTCAAGACTAACCAAGGCCACCTGCTTCCCCTCCCTCTCAGGTGTCCTACAGCTTTTTTATAATGCTATCAAAAGTCTTCCATCCCCTCCCCCGCAAACCCAAACTTATCTAAATCCATAAGCGTTGGAACAAAGCCCACAAGTCCAAGTCTTACCACTAACAAGGACTTAAATGATTTGCAATCATGGTTAAGTGGTGATATAGGTCTGTAGGGGAACAACAACAATATGATTTTCTGTTCCAGTGGTTTCACCACCATGACCACTTCACAACACATCTGAGGAATTCCACATCTTGCCATTATATGGTTAATAGATCAAGCAGTGCTTCCAAGCTGGGGCCCTGAGTTTCCTTCCAGAATTCCACTGGAAGCCCACCCAGACCAGACATCTTCCCGTGCACTTTCCTGTTTAACACTTCATCCATTTTCTGCTCAACCTAGACCACCAGCTCTTCTGCCCACTGAGAACTAAGCACATGAAGCTCTAATACCTTAAGTTATTTCATTACACCTGGGAGTGGTACCTCTTTCAACTCAGCCCAGTAGAGTTATGTATAAATAGCCAAAGAGAGTATTTATCACCTCAGTTGGGTTAGATACTATGCCATTAAGCTTTATATGTAATGTAGACCCATATCTAGGGCCTGCTGTTGCCTCAGTTTGGCAAACAACCTTTTTTGATCACAACTTTCATTACTTGAAAGGTAATTTGTTGGAATTGTTTATACTACTGTCTTCGGCACAGCAATAAAATGGGTTAGATGGATTAGTGCTCCACCCTGGTCAACAAATTTAAATAAGTAAACAAGCAAACCAACCAAAGGAGATTTAAACATACAAATTTTTGATCGCTCCTCTCAGGAATTTGTGTTTTCTATATATTCATTCCTCGAGCTGCTTTTTCTTTTAATTCTATGATCTTGCCCACCAATTACTGCTTACCTGATACCCACTGATCCTTCAAATCTCTCACCTTCTAGTTATATTCACACAGGTCAGCATTCTTCTAACCCATATATTTTTATTATAAGACTTCACCATTGATGCTAATGACTGTTTAGTCCATATATATCTATACACACCCACATATATATATATATATATATATATATATATATATATATATATAGATATATATATATATATAGGTTCATAGGTTCATAGGTTAGTACTAGGCTAACTGCTCTTGCGAGCCATTTTAAGCCTAGCCAGTTATCCCCTGTGAGATTCAAACCCTGTATCTTGTGTTTGTAAGGCAAACACCTTAACCATTAGGCCACCCTCCCAACCCTATGGGTATATGGGTCCCTGTCGGTTGATCGAGCTTTCAAAAACTCAAAATTCATATGGTCGAAACCACTTGATCGAGTTTTCGTAAGGTTCCTCCAAAATCCAATTAAAGTGTAATTTGGACAATTGGATGGGGAACAGGAAATTCATCCTTGATTTTGCACCTGTTTCTCTAATGGACCGCTAGGTGACACATTTAAAGATATAGTTACTCTAGTGAAAAGGATGAATTGAAAAATAAATATCAGTAACACAAAGAAAAATCAACATTACTATATCTAAAACACTGACTATGGCCTATCCTAAGCCACTGCCAGTAGTATTAAAACAGGGATTGATATCAACTCCTCTCTGATGGTATTTATTCTTGATGTATTTCAGAACATATCACATACCTGGCACAAGAGTTGTTCACAGTTTTAGACTGTCTTCTGGTTTGGTCTCCAGTGTTTCACCTCAGGCACCCTTCCAGCCATGTGGGATATTAGACAGTGACTTCCCCAGCCTTCTAATCATCTATACCCATTTAGTGGGGCCCAGTTATGGGTTCCTGTGATTAGGCTATAAACCTTTGATGCTGACCCATTCCACAGCCCTATTAATGCAGTGCCAAGGACAAACAGGATCAATGTCAGTTCCTTTCCAGATTTAAATGACCTTTCTGGTCTTCCTGGGATATTTGTATTGCCATACCCCTCCCCCCCCCTGCTGAATTCAGCATCTGTGCAGCTGTTGTTAGAATTACAGGCATCATTCCCATTGAGCCACAATTTACCTGCATCACTTACAGTTAGACCAGATATCATCCTGGTTAATGTTGGTGGCTCTGGCATTGTGCCAATCCTTGCAGACCCTTGATGTGGTGCCACTGACATTATAGACAAACCATAGACACGTCCATCCATTTGCCATTCCAGACAACTCTTTTTAACTAATCCGTGTTGACTCCTTGTAAACTTCATGCTCCTTTTCAAATTAAAACTCATCTCTTTGGTTCAGCATGCAAGGATATGGTTGTGTTTCCCCTTAAACAGTTCACTTAAGAAGTATTAAACCCCATTCCTTCTCTAGTAGTAGTCAGAATGATCTCTTCTTTTGTGTCTATGTCATCAAAAAGGTACCTGCTCACAAAGTATTCTAGTCAGCCTAAGCTCGGAAATTAACCAGGAAAACTCAGCATATGGAACTGGATCTCTATTACAAGGGCATCTCAGAAGATCTGGATTAAGTCAATGCTCTACCCCAATCAGCAAATGCAATAACTCATTAAACAGATAAAGTAAGTCAGAGGAAGAGGTAGATTCCCCTCTATTTTTGCTGGAGATGTATTTCTTATGCTCTCTACATTTTCCATTTGCGGCTTTAGAAGGTCTTCAAACTACCAGAGCAGACTCTTTGAGTAGTGCCACCAGTAGGTGACACATTTAAAGATGTTGTTACTCAGAACTGGGAATACTCAGCTGGATTATCTGATATTCCGCACAAATGAAATTGTTTATTTTACCTATCCAAGGATTGGACTATGTGGAATGTCTACCTAGGCACTGACAATGTTTTCTTTAAATAGAGTCAAGGCATGTAAAAACAAGCCTGGTCCTAGCTTAGCAAGTAGGCCTCATAAATATAGCAGTGACTAATAAATAATAAGAAACATCTGAAATGTACTTATGAGAATGAAGGAATGACCTGAAAAAACTGATTTGCAACTTAACGTCCAGTGTTATTCTAATAACTATGCAACTGTGCCCGGTATTTTATTAGCTAGGAAAGCCATATCTGTTTGTGTATGATTACTTTACATCAATGGATCTCAAAAAACAAATTCAGGAAAATTGCAGGTTCCAATTGTTGCACAATCCAGATCTGCATTTCTTATAATTTTTCTCCTTTTTGTTATTCCTAATCAAGGTTATGTCACACTTTGTGTATCAGCTCACTCCTCATCACCCTCCACACACAAATACAATCCTATATAGTATTAGAGCACAAGTACAACACACTGTGCAAACATGGATCCTGCACAAAGTTTAAGTACAAGGCTTACTCAATGTGTAAGCAGCTGCTGGAGTTAGCACTACACAAGTAAGGCTAGCTAAATCAATTCTGTTGGCATTAGAGAGTCAGTCAAGACAGTTCCTCCATACTAAGGAGCTTAAACTGGCTACAGACTGACAGACTTATTAATGTGCACTTTTACTTTGAAACTTGTATGTACTACCCCTCCCCTCCAACACACACACACCGAACCACTGAATATAAATATACCTTTGGGGTAGTATCATGGTCAAAAACAGTGACACACTTTAAAATGTACTCCTAGGAAAGATAAGAGAGCTGAGTCCTAACAGCATTTTAATCCAAACTAATGGTCCTAGTAAAAGCAGGAAACTGTTGTACCAGGTAAAACTAAGTTTACTGAGAACATCTAGGAGTACAGGTAATCCTGTTTAAAGAAGTACATACCTGGCTTTTTAATCCATTTTATATGTCTTGCAGAAATAGATTATAGTCATTCCATAGTGATACACAGCCTATCCATCCTGAAACATGATTGTACATTTCCTCCGTTCTAAGCAGTTATACAGAAATCTGTGTAAGCAGTAATTAATAATCTCATGTTATCCAACATCAACAATGATGCAACTCTTCTAGTGTAAACTATATTGCATAGCACTGGAACAAGTGCAAATAATATATACAACTAGGTATTTTGATTGAAGCTGTATTCAAATAATTAGTATCTTAGCCTTCCTTTATCCATACCCCTCAACTACCTGTAATTTTAAGGACATCCATAAGTTTAGCTCAACATTTTTTCTTGTTCCTGCCTAAAATTGGATTATTTTTAGAAAATGTGGTAAAATGCAGTCAGCATACACTGATAATCATCATTAAATACTGATAATTATTACAGTTACAGACTTCTTTTACTTTTGAAAATGCATGTTAATCCACAGCCACTTTTTGCTATTAACTTTCTAACTCGTGAATTATGTTAGTATTCTGAAATGAAGATGTTGTCTTTGGTTGGAAATCAAAACTGTTTTTTGTCTCTTTTTGAAAATGTATTTCTTATAAACCAATTGGGAGCTTTTTCTCCCCGGGCCTCTGCTGAGAAAGGGTTTTAGTGCCAGACGAACTATCTTGGTCAGCAAACATAAAATAAAGTAAATATTATTTTGAAACTGTCCCTAATTTGGGACTTTTTCCCATAATTATTGTTTGCTTCCCCCCTAATTCTGTAGGTAAAAGTTTGAGAGCTATGCCTTTATAGCGCATCAATGATCATGATGATGTATGTGCATAAAGTTTTACCTGTTATTTTATTTTAGCTTCTTAGAGTAATTACCAGATGAGGCCTTGTTGATGACTGAAAATTATACAATGACCCCCCCCCTGTTAATATTCCAAAACATGCATGCTGATTGGCCAGCGTGCCTGTTGTAAATCCTACCCAATATACCAACGGAAAAAGGTCCGGTCGCTTGGACTTTTTTCCGTGGTATAAAGTGCTCAAAACATTTTTTTAACAAACAACAAAAAAAAAAAAATGGAGCAACAGAGACCTTCTTTTCTCCATTACTTCTGTTTCAAAGCATTAATGTACTGGGTATGTGTGGGACACAAGTCCCATACGCATGCACAATACATCCAAATAAGGAAGCAGTGTACCTCAACCAGTGGAAGAACAGTAATGTGTCATTATACAAAGACATTATTTAAGAAAAGTATTTTTTTCTTAAATAATGTCATTGTATAATAGCAATAAATGACTCCGTGGTTGTGGTATATTATAGCAATAACCCATGCCTGGGTGTGGGTAATGCTGGATTTACCCATGGTTGGTGTGGTTTGCTCATGAGGGCGAAGACCGAGTGGCCAAACAAAGACAACTGTGGGTAAATCCAGCATTACCCACACCGAGAAGTGGGCTATTGCTATTATACGACATTATTTAAGAAAAAAAAATACTTACTTTTCTTAAATAATGGCATTGTATAATGCCTCCTTGCTGCCCTTCCGCAGCTGTCTGGTATTCTGCGGCAGTTCTGATGTACTGCGCATGCGTATGCTTATGCAGTACATCAGAGCTGTGGGTGGAAGCAACAGAGAAAGCAAGATCTCGGTTGCTTTTTACAAAGTGTCTCGGTATGTTAAAGGAGTTTAACATAGTGAGACAGCTTTAAAAAAGCAACAGAGAATCTCCGTTGCTTTTTTAAAGCTGTCTCGCTATGTTAAACCCATTTAACATAGCGAGACAGCTTTAAAAAATAATGCAACGGAGAAAGAAAGATCTCCGTTACTTTTTTTAAAGCTATCTTGCTATGTTAAACTCCTTTAACATAGTGAGACAGTGTCTAAAAAGCAACAGAGATCTTGCGTTCTCCGTTGCTGTAAAAAACGACTTATACTAATGGAAAAAGTCCGGGCAACCGGACCTTTTTCCACTAGTATAAGTCTGATTTACAACCTGCATGCTGACCAATCAGCGTGCACATATTGGAATATTAATGGGGGGGTTCATTGTATAATGAAGATTTACCCACAGTTGGCTTTATTTAATCACTTGGCCTTCGCCCTCGTGATTAAGCCACACCAACCGTGGGTAAATCTTCAATATACCACACCACATCCTCGGTTATTGCTTAATTCTTTCTTCACTGACACTACCTAAACTCTTGCTAGCCATCTATATTCTGACACCTCTAATCTGCCTACTTCCACTACCAACCCACCCCCATTATTTCATTTACAACCAGTGTCCACATCCTATATCTGCTCCCTTCTCCAAAAACTAAAACCAACCACCCCTTCAGCTGACAAACTCCCAGCAGAATTCCTGCAAAAAGGAGCTAAAGCTATTGCATATCCCATCTCCATTCTGATAAATAGAACCATAAATGAAGGCACTATCCCATCTATTTGGAAAATTTCTCATATTGTCCCACTACGTAAAGGTGGGAACTCCAATGACTTTTCTAACTTTCGTCCCATAGCTCTACTATCCCCACTTGCAAAAATAATGGAAAAGTGCATTCACAATCAACTTCTTAACCACCTTCTCCATCACAACCTAATAGCCAACTGTCAACATGGATTCAGACCTTTCCACAGTACCACCACTGCCCTGCTATCCTTCACAAACTGTATCAACAAAAACCGCAACAATAATAGTCTTTCCTCTGCAGTCTTTGTTGATTTATCTAAAGCTTTTGACATGGTTAATCACCAACTCCTTCTACACATACTGAAATACCATTCACTTGACCCTCTATCTATGAATTGGTTCACATCTTACCTAGAAAACCGACAACAGGCTGTACTCTGACAAAATAAACTATCTAATCACCTTCCTATCTCCCTAGGTGTTCCACAGGTCTCCATATTAGGTCCACTCCTGTTTTCCATTTATATCAATGACCTACATTTAGCCATTCCACTCTCCACCTGCATTTAATATGCAGACGACTCTACTATAATCTGTTCAGCTACTTCCCAAGCCGAACTTCATTCACTTACCCAAAAAGCTTTCAATACTGTAGAACAATGGTTCTCTAACCGCTGCCTCCTCCTAAACCCCCCAAAAAACTAAACTGTTACTCTTCACACCAACCCAAAAGTCCACTCCTTTACATTTCACTCTCACATCCAATAATGATACTCTTATTTCTCCTGACCCAACCACCAAACTCTTAGGAATTACAATTGACAACAATCTCAACTTTGATACTCACATTAATACCACAATAAAATTAGTTAACAGAAAACTAGGATCCCTCTACAGAATCAAACCCTTTCTTACACCAGTAGCAAGGACCGTTATAGCCAGAACTCACTTAATCTCAACCCTACTGTATGCTTCTCCTATATACACCAACCTCTCTAAAAATAACCTCAACAAACTAGCTACATCCTATAACAATATTGCTAGATTTGCTACAGGCTCTCCTTTCAGAACTCATCACTGTCTGAATCTAAAACAACTAGGCTGGCTAGAATTTCTTAACCAGCTTCAATTCCACCAGCTTACTATAACCCATAAGACCCTGTATCGACCCAGCAACACTCCAGTACTCTCTAGCCTCATTTCACCTTATAATAATCTCAAGAATCTACGCTCCTCAAACAAAATGCTGATTAATACTTCCAAATCAAAAAAACTCAGCAGGTGACTCCTTGTTCTCTAACGCTGTCGGAAAATTATGGAATCAACTACCGCCTGACCTCACATCTCAGACCTCTCTCTCACTTTTTAAAAGGAATCTAAAACTATTTCTCAATAAACACTGGTTATGCTCCTGCACCAACCCTGACTAACTTTTTTCCTTTACTCTAATTTTCATCCTACATCCTTTACAATCCTCCCTCTCTATGTTTCAATATACTATGTTTTGCATACAAATCAATGTTTACATAGGTTCATAGGTTCATAGGTTCATACTAGGCTATCTGCCCAAGGGCATTTATAAGCCTAGCCCATAGTTATTTGGCTTTCGCCACCCCTTTAGTTTGAATAAAACTATGCCTATTATTTTGCTGTGCCTCTGTCAAGCAGTGACACTGAAGTAATCCCTGGGGTATATCTGCGATCCCCCATCCATTGGTCAAGATTCCTCTTGAACAAGGCCAGCGAGGTGCTCTGCCTCACATGTACCGGGATTTTGTTCCACAGCATAGGGAGTCTCTGGGTGATGAATCTGTCCCTCCAGCATGTTCTATTAATAACCGTGTCAAGGTTTAAGTCTCCCGCCCTTGTGGTTCTGAGGGATCTAGATTTTTTGAGGTGAAGCATATTCATCAAATCAGGGTTTGACATGGCCTTATATGTCAGGCACAGGTCACCTCTGAGCAAGCGGTATGAGACTGAATAGAGCTGGAGTTCTTTCAGTCGGGCAGCATAAGACATATTTTTGAGACCCTTTATCCTTTTGGTGAGGAACTTTTGAGGCCTTTCCAGCTGCTGCAGGTGTCTGGTCAGATACATTCCGAATGGGGCATTGTACTCAATCATAGGTCTAATGAGTGATGAGTACAGGGGGGCGATGACCTCCCTTGATCTAGATGTGAATCCCTTCATGATCAGGTTGTACCTTCTTTAGTATATTACCCTTTACAGATTTTTGATTATGTAATTATTTACATTGAGTATTATAATTATGTTCATAAAAAAATGTTTTTTATAATGTTCTTATGCAACAATTACTGTTTTTACATTGCTTCTGTCATAACCTCTATTAATTTTGTATGTTTTCCTGGAGCTTTTCTCCCCGGGCCTCTACTGAAAATGGACATGTATCCAGTTAGACTAGCCGGGTCAACAAATGTAAATAAATAAAAATAAAAAATAAATATATGATTGGATCAGCTCACCTGCAGATTGAATTTAATGTAATTATCTATCATACTTTTTTTTTCTCTTCTATGAAGTTGATTATATATATACACCGTACTTAGGCTCACCTGCATATCTTGTAACAGTTTTCTTCTAAGTAACATGTTAAAGTTTTTTTAACTTTGGTCAATCCTTTCTAATTTTTGATAAACATTGTTAAACTTTCTTAACTAATTTTCACCAAATACTATGTAACGTTTTGGAGTTTTTCTCCCCAGGACTCCGCTGAAAAAGGACACCTGGTGTCCAGTCCTGGTAAACAAATGTTAATAAATAAAATAACGTACAAAAACAAGTTTCGGTACGTAACTCATTAATGTTGCTCTGAAATTTTCGTTTTGGGGGATCTGCTCTGCGAAGTCTCAGAACGTCAGGTGTCTTCGCAGAAATCCCTTAAGTTACATAAGGTAAGGCCGGAATCATTCCTCTCAACTGTATAGATTTCGGAGACTGTCCAGATTTTTGCTATTTTTGGCATGTTTATCATAAAATATGTGGTTTTCTGGCAAACCGCTAGGATAATCTGAGGACTGAACTCATTAACTGATGACCTACATTGGAGTTTCAGATTTCAAATCCTTCAGAAAAAGTATGTTAAAACAAGCATGTTACTCTAGCACCTTTCTAAGTTTATAAGAGCAATATTAAACTCTGTCCCTATTTTTGGTCCCTTGTCCCCCCCAAAAGAGGCTGAAAGGTATGCTCCGAAATCGAACAATTTACCCAAACCCCGAGAACGTGTAAGGTGTCTTCCCAGAAATCCCTTAAATTACGCAAGGTAAGGCCCGGATAGCTGTAGTAAAACAGTTCTGAGAAATTCAGTTTTTATATTATCCCACCCCAAACCACACACACTCTCTAAGTACAGGAGGGTGGTCTTGTGTCAGTTTATACTCCCGAGTGTTTCCTCGAGTTACTAGACCTAACATTTTTTTTATTCTTGCATTGCTCAATGAAGGCTTATAAGATAAGACGGGTAAGACGCAAACTTTTTAATTACAGTCCGATTTCTCCTGTGAGATAAGCCATTTGTTCACACTGTGGTGTGCAAAAAATTCAGGAAAAAAATCCGCAGGTCCAAGCAACGGGAAACAATCTCTGAAAAAGCACCTGCTCGGAGTCCTTCCTACTGGGCGGTCTCCACTTCTTTATCAGGCAGTTAGTGGCAGAGTAAGGATATAGCCACGCCCACCAAACGAGGGCATCTATTTAGGGACTTCTAGGCAGCTCCAAGTAGTTCACCAATTGAGTGTTAACAGTGGTCGTACTTGGTTTAACAGTTTCTAGCTTTAGGCATCTATCAGAAGGATCTGAGTGAGCCGTGCACTCCGATCGGGACATTAAACTCTTTCATAACCAAAAGCAGCGTGCCAGTTCTGCACTCGAAATGCCTCGATCATTTCTAGTAAAGAAGCATTTTTCAAGCAGCAAGAAGCCAAACTACAGCGAGCTAGAGAGTCAAACAGGTAATGTCGATTAGTAAACTTGGTGCAGATAGGCAACTGAGGATATACTGCAGGATTGCTGCCCAGTTATATGTAATGTATTGGCCTACGGGATATTGGGATTGGGTTAGCCATAACCAACTTTGGATGTTGGTGCCCTAGTGTTTCTTCATTTTAATTATCAATAAGGATTGATCAATTGTACTAGGTTCACTCATAGTTTATCAGTTTTCTTATTAATATTAATGTGCTATCTACGTAAATAATGGTTTATCATATTGTTTTATTATGAGCCGGGTGGGTTAGCTTAACTAATTTTTTTTTCTCTTTCTTTCCAGTGTATATTTCTCCATTCCTATTTGATAACTACCATTTACCAGTGATCCCGGCGCCTGAAATCCTGTGCTCCAGTTCGTACTATCCTAGCACCACCATTGCTGTCTGGGACTCCGGGCTGTTGAGCTCCTTGTACAGTAACGAACCCCCGGACTACAGCCAAGCGGACAGCCCTGCATCCACCGAGGAGAGGGAAACCAAACCTTTGGACCTGACTTCCTTGTCCAGCGAGGATGATGATGGGTGCAAGAGCTCAGAACCACCGAGTCCAAGGTCGACAGGCTCCGGAGAAGCAGACAAGTTCCCGTGCGCTCAGTGCCATAAGTGCTATTCCACATTCGCTGGCCTCTCCAAGCACCAGCAGCTGAGCTGCGAGGCGCAAGCTCCAGGCAGGAAAAGTTTCAGCTGCAAGTATTGTGACAAAGAGTATGTGAGCCTGGGAGCCCTCAAGATGCACATAAGGAGCCACACGCTGCCCTGTGTCTGCAAAATTTGTGGGAAAGCTTTCTCAAGACCATGGCTTCTACAAGGACACATCCGAACACACACAGGTACCCACCTTCCCAAGAATTAATTCTTTTCAATAGCTTTGGGTCGCTGCAAATTTTATGCCACGCAATTTAAGTCATTTTTCAAGACCTGGAAATATTATAACTAATGCAGTACTGCAGGTGTTTCTGTAATTTGTGAAAGAAGCAAATGTTCTCTTAAGTATGTGCAAGTAAAGATAACAGTTAAATAAATAGTGATTTGGTGTACGTGTGGTGTCCTGCCCCCATACAGGAAATATGTTGCAGATGTGGCACTTCCTAAGCGCAACATTCCTGAGGTTTCTTTCTAGACGTTCCCATAAGCAAATCTCATTCCTTTTCCCCTTGCCTCATCTTTGGTTGTACGGGGGCGCGGATGTCTCTGTGCAAAGTTTTGTCAGTGTATTCTTATGAGCAACCTGCAGGTTTGAGAAAGCTTGCTGTTTTAGCATTCAAGAGCCATTATTAGCGGTTATCTTTGCAACATCGTTTCCCATTGTGTGCTTAATAGGGCCGGTGAGCAGCGGCTGTTTTATGGGGGGCAGGTGCTTTGGAGAAGTGTTGCAGCGTGTCCAATCCACCTGTTACTGAACACCATAGGCGCAACTTGTCCCCCTACACCAGCTGGCGGCACACTCAAGCTTTTCGCTCCTAATCTGAGCTGGATAACGTTTACAATATAGCTCGTCAAACCCTTTCATGTTTTTCACAGGCATGGTTTAATTGTTACTATAAAGTAATTTCACACGGTTTAAAGCGTGACGAGATTAATACAGTCATGTACTCTGGAAAGCAGTGTAGTACTGCCTCCGTGCTTAAATTTTGCAGTCCTTCAAACATTTTAATCCACTGAAATTCACTCTTAACGGTATGTTTGTGGTATCCTATTTGAAAAGCTTTTTTCTTCCTTAGTGGTTGTGTGGAGACTGCAGATGGGTGGAGAATTTTTTGGTTGGAGAGTCACCAGGCCCTTTTACCAGTTGAGAGAGAGTGAGTGTGTGTGTAATGCATACCGGTCAACTGTCCCTGTTTATGACTCATATTTTCAGCTCTGGCTATCTCAATTTCTCATAAAACGGATGACTCTTGGAGAAAAGGTGGTGATTTGCTCTTAATAAATATACTGGTAATAATTAACAGTTGTAGACTTCTCTTTACAAAAAAAGTAAAGTACATAAATTTAGTTCAGAAAATGTATATTACTTTACATTCTGTCATTCTGTTGGTATCTCAAGTAAATAGTACTAATATTTTAAGCGTCTCGACTATTAATAGATTTCTCCTTGACCATGATTCATTAGTTCTTTTGTTATGTCCTCCAATGCACAATGTCTGTCATTCCATTTGTTTATATGTACACTCGCATGCATTACAACTTTCCTTAATTTTGCTGAACTGGAACTTTCTCCAAGGGCTTCCGCTGAAATGGGGTCTTTCCTGGGCTGGTCTGATTTTTTTTCACTAAATTTTGTAGAGTTGTTGTTATGTTTAATATAATAAAAATATTAAATAATAATAGTCCATTGTTTTATTTGTTTTAGGAGAAAAGCCGTTTTCTTGCACACACTGCAGCAGAGCCTTTGCAGACCGGTCGAATCTCAGAGCTCACCTACAGACACACTCAGAAGTCAAGAAATATCAGTGCAAAAACTGCTCCAGGACTTTCTCCAGAATGTCACTGCTTCACAAGCACGAAGAAACGGGATGCTGTGGAACCCGATAAATGACTTATCTACTAAACAGATACATATACACAGTATGTATTACTCAAAGGACATGTCAGTGTGGTTGTAGTGCCAGAAGCGTTACTTAATGGACATCCAGTGCCTTAGGGTATCCCCGTCGTACCGTGCTTCTGGCTCAATCACTGTTCTGTTGCTGAGAATCTAAAGCTTTCATAATGGTATTCTTAAGAAAAAATATGGTAGATTGTACCAAGAGTGCTAAATTTGCAATTTGAATGCAATACATTCTAATTCAAGTCAACACTTTTTGCTATGAAGGAACAAGTCAAAATGTTTACCAAGCTTGCAGTTGGGTTTGATTCCTTGTATATGTTTTGTATACATGTGTAAGCCAAGTACTGCCTGGAAAAAGAAAACTGAACTATGCAATAATGTTACATTTGTTTAAGAGGCAGACGGTTTGCTACAACATGATGCCAGTTTGCAAAGCTTCTGAACTTAACAATACCCAAAACAAGACAGACTGGTGGTCACTTCAGACAGGAATCCTGTTTACTGTGAACTATGCAGTTGAGCACCTGTTAATGTGCTTCTTAACAACTGTTTTTCAGTGGAACTGCAACTAATGAACATTTGTTAGGCAATACAATCACAGACTGTAGAAAGAGCTGGCCATTGGCAGGTGTGTGTTTACAGGCGTAGACAGGTGTCTCCTGAATGCTTCTTCATCTTGTGCAGTGCCTTTTTTTTTTTTTACACAGTTGAAAGAAATAGTTGTTTACATTTATGAAAGGTACACTGGTATCTGTTTATATTTTTATGTGCCACTTTTTGTATTGAGAACCTTTTTTATATATACAGTTTATAAATATTCAATAAAATGAACTATTTATAATGACTTGCTTTATTTATATATTTATAGTGTAATTCAGGAAGGATTATATCCTCATGTTGTTTTTGAGGGATATGCCTTTTTTCATAGCATGGGTTTTTATCCATCATGAAAGGATGCTGAAGGTACTATGGTTCTTTAAGAGATGAATTGCCAATATTTATTTGCTGGGATTTCTCTCCTCTTCTGAATAAATCATGACAGAAAGAAGTGTACTTACCAATATCATTTGTAATGATGCACTGCCGATTACAAGGGATTCTGGGATTTGTAGGTACAGAAGATATAAGACTACAGACAAATTATATTAGCAAGGGTTTGCTTATTTAAATTTAAACAAAATATCTTTTAACAAAAATGCAGATCAAATGGTAGGCATCATTTGTTACATCTGAAAGGATTCCAAAGCATAAAGCAGAGAGTCATTTGACCAGTATTTTTATTGGCCAAGTGCATCTGTCCTGTTACACAGTGTGAGGCAGGTTGAATATTAAAGGAATATAGTAAGAAGACATTTCAACAGTGATCCATTTAAATAATTAAGTAATAAATTAGCAGAAGACTGGAATGGGGTCCTAGAAAACTTCTTCAGCATGAGAGCAGGCATCCCATGTAATCCTAGATGAGGGATTGTGAGGATGTGTCATGGATACCAGCATGTAGTCAGGCACAGTTATTGCACTCAGAATAATTATAGTGCAGAGTACAGAATGTATATAAATCTGTGAACCAATATCTGAAGCAAAAAATTGTGCACATGATGTTAGGGATTAGTATTCTAATTAAAGCAGCCTGTAGGAACAATAGTTTAAAGTAATGAGTGCATTTATTTAGTGTAGAGGGACAACATTTGGAGATGTGTATAGTTTTTAAATGCTATGTGGGAAAGGAGATTCTGTGTTTTGGGTACAGGGCAGATGTCTTTGGCTACAGTCAGTTTTATTGTCTGAAATATAATACTAAGATATGGTGATGTAGCCAAAATCATCTGAACTTTTACACATTGATTTACTTGTAGGAGTTAATTCTTGCTTAAATGTGAGCATTCCTTTGTACTAAATTCCGTCTGAAATAAACATGCAATTTTTATATTGATAAGAAATATATGCGTGAAACTCTACAGATTCTTAGGGATTGTTAGTGCACATTTAAAACTTTTTTAGTACTGTAGCTGTACCTAAGAATGGGTTCTATTATGTGTACTGGGTGAACTGGTATAGCTACATAGAACATAGTTTGTGTTGCTATTCACTCTCTTTTAAAATTACATTTTGTGGGCAGCCTGACATTTCAGATAACCATTATATAAGTTTATTGAAGCTGTAATTCAAAACAGTTCGACTCACCCCTCCTGAAAATGTGAACTTGCTTTATGGTACAAAGTAATCATGTAAAGTGATATTTGATGTAATGGAATTAATAATATACACATCTTGGTTCTGCAGAAAAAATAAATAAATCACCAGAAATGTGACATTTGCAGAAAAATAAGCAGGTATCTTGAGCATCGGATTTCCTGTATGCCAAAATGGTGCATGGTCCCTGCATCCATAAACACAGAAACACTCATTTTACTGGTTGAAAAAATACTAAAGCTATGTATGTAAAGTTACCTACTAGTGAATACTTTTCAGACAAGCATCCTAAATCTGAACTTAATCTTATTTGTTTTTGTCCCAGGAAGAAACAAGTTTTCTTTAAAGCAAAACCTATTTTATTGTCATATCACTCCTTTCAGATGAAGACTGTCTCCAAAAAATGCTTGTAAACTCTCCCGATATGTTGGGGGGTTAATGGTCATGTCATTTTTACATTATTTTTAACATGACCACTGAAGCTAAACATTTTGCAGTATGTGGGCATTAAATGCAGATACAGAACTGTTTGCTTTATATTTCCTATAATGCCACTATTAGTGTCTGTAAGTGCCATGCAATGTGGCAATGTTGACTTCATGGCTGCAATACACAAGCAGCAGAACTTTTGCTCCATACAATGTATTACCTCCAAGGGTACTTCTCATTTTGTTATAGCTGTGCTATTATTTGCAACAACATTGTAACAGTGCTAGCAACATGGTGCACAAATAGGGGAACTAAGACTCCAGTCATTTTAGCACATGAATTCATATGAAGGGCAGATAATTCTCAGCTGTTATAGCAGCCTTTTAACTTGGTTATGTAGCAAATCTGTAGCTTACTACATGTGGCCACTACTTTTGTGGTCAAATAATATGCAGCCCCATATATGCTTTCTCTGGAATTTTTTTTTCTGTTGCAGAAAAACACTTCAAAGTTTTGAAGCTTCTGGTTGCTTTTGACCTATACCCCAGTTTCAACAAAACGAGTTTACGTTAATCTGAGATGCTACATCTGGGAATACTTTGGAAACTATAAATGTAATTTTATTTCCTGGATTTACCTGCCAAGGACATTAGTGTGGAAACAGAATCATTTGGCCTTTTGGTCTCAGACTTCTTGTCTGCATATGATGTCATAACCCTTGGCTTGTGGTACTGTAATCCTTTACTTGAGAGACAACTGGGATTCCTAAATCATGATTAGGAAATGAATAAAAAAGAATCTTGACTCCTAGTTATCCAAGGGGTATCTCAGTTGTGTCACTTCACAACACAAATGTTAATTTGTTCATTTCCAGTATCTTTATCCTATTCAATGTTGTGGGGGAGACTGTAATAATGCACACAACAATCCGGACAAACTTAGCATAAAATATACAAGCAAACAAAAAAGTCACCTGAAATAACAGTATGCAGTAATGCATACAACGATCCAGACAAACTTATGAAACAAACAAAAGAAAACAAGTCACCTGGAACAACAGTAAAAAATCTGTTCATTTTTTCCAAAGAGGAGCAGTTTAGAAATGCTCTTGGTGTCTCAGATTTGTTTTCAAGAGAAAGTAGTAATAGTAATAAATTCAGCACAAACAGAACAAAATTCAGTAAGAGTGTCAAATTTGAGACTTCCCAACTGCAATCAATGTCCTTTAGGGTTTATAAGTCCCAAGTTTCACTATATACAAGTTTTCTTTAAAACAAAACATGCCTTTTATTTTTGTCATACTTGTCAGATGAACATACTTCCTTCAGAATGATTGCTTGTAAACTCTCCAATATGTTATTAAAGCAGTTGATAAATATATACAGTTTTAGGACTCTTTGGTTTAAAACTAACATTTTAAGGTTTTCTTTGTTTTCCATTGTAACAAAGCCATAGGCATAAGTCAGGGCATAACTTGCACTGATGCTGTTGTGAGAGTAATATCCTGTATTGGTAAAATGCCTTCCATTAATTTTTTCAGAGGTGCTACAAATGCATTTATGAACATTAGAAGCACCACGTGGGGGACACCTCCTTGTGGATATATGTACAGGAGACCTAATAATGTGATAGTGTACAAATTAGTCACTTAAATCCCTTCCTGTCATGTAGGACACTAATATCTTGGAATCAAAATGTTTGTGCAAAACATCCTGAAATTAATATTTCCAATATCCCCTAATCACAGGAGTAAGTCTATCAGACAAAGCCTAAACTCTTCAATCCTTTTGAGTTCTCATACTATAACATTCCGACTTTTATTAACATAAGTCATACCTACTGTAATCATAGGAGTTTAATAGGCTATCGACCTGGAGGTCATTTCAATCCTAATACCATAGATACTCTAGTTAATAACCAGGATTGTATTTAGTAATGACTGCTCATGTCCAGGAGGATTGTGGGGACTATCCCCATTAAGAATTTATGGTGCCCCGTCTACTTGTCCAGGTTCCTTTTGAACAGTGCTGTAGATGTGCTCTGCTTTACATGAATTGGCAGCCTATCCCAAAGATACGGCAGTCGCCGGGAGACAAATCTGTTCCTCCAGCACATCCTATTCAAGTCACAGGCCATATTTAGGTCCCTGGTATGGGTAGCTCTAGTGCTGTTTCATTAACAGATGTGCAGAAATTCATTAGGTTTGGGTCAGAGATTGCTCTGTAAGCCAGGCATAAGTCTCCCCTAAGAAGTCTATACGATACTCATATAGTGACAGGGACTTTAGTTGGTCTGGGTAAACACATGTTGGAGTCCCTTGGTCTTCTTACTTAGAAACCCCTGAGGTCTCTCCAATTGCTGCAGGTACTTTGTATGGTGCATGCCGAAAGGGACATTATACTCAATTATGGGCCTGATTAATGACAAGTATAGAGGGGTTGTAACCTCCTTTGCTCTAGAGATGATGCCTTTGCTAATCAAGTGTGCTACATAGAAAGCCTTCCTTACTACAGTAGACACATGTTGGTCAAAATTAAGGTCACAGTCTAGTTGTGATCCCAGATCTCTTACCACTTTGTAGGTACATAGGGTATTGTTGTTAATTTGATAATGTGAAGGGACATTGTTTTTACCCAAGGGGAATGATGATGCATTTTTTTGCACTCAGTTTGAGGTTGTGACTAAAACACCAGTCATTGGTCTGCATAAGACCCTTCTGAAGTATACTGGCATAATTTGGGGATTTGATAATTGCACCCAGTTTGCAGTCACCCACAGATTTGGTCAGCCCTGGCCCCTTAGTTTTGTCCTGAACTTCTGCGAGTAAGGGGGCCCAGTCCTGACCCTTGTGGCACCCCACTGGTGATAGGTCTGCTGACTGATGTGAAGTCACTCACTTTGATAAAGTGTGACTGGTTTGCGAGCCACTTAGCAACCCATCTTACAACAAAGGAGTTTACATTCAGTTTGCTAGGTTTACTGGTAATGCCTGATTGTGGGATTGTGTTGGAAGACCTTGGCCAAGTCAGGGTATGCTGCGTGCACAGATTTGCCCTCAATGGCCCTGGTCACATTTTTGAAGAAATCCACCAGGTTTAACAGGCAGGATCTGCCCTTGATGAAGCCAACTGGGTCGGATCCAGGGATTGGAAGTCACCTATATCTTTATTTATGATGTTCGTGATTATATGTTCCATGGCTTTACAGATGATGCTGGTCAGACTTATGGGTCTATAATTCCCTTGGTCTGTTTCTAAGCCACCTTTGTGGAGGGGAATAATAGTTCCTGTTCTCCATTCCGCAGGAACAAAGCCAGTGGTTAAGCTGTGATTAAATAGGGTCCTTAATCTTTAATCTGAAGTTTTGTAGTAAGTAATTGAAACTGTAACATTCTTCTCAAAAAGCTTTTTTTGTAATGTTATAAACTTCAGGTAAAAAAAAAATCACACTTCTCTGTACAACCCTGACATGCATGTAAAAATTCTCTGTGAGGTGACAGCAATAGTGGGGGTGGAAGCTATATCTATGCAAATCTTCTTGCATCCTGCAGGTTTACAAAATCACTTCAATTGTAAAGCTTAGCCTATTCTTCCCAGAGTCCAAAATCTAAGCATTAATAGGCTGACTTTGTACATTCCTCATAAATTATAAACCAATTGTGTTATTGTTCAGATGCTCAGCAAAAACTATTACATCCTGAGAGCTACCTGTGGAGACAATTATTACATGTTCTGTATAACACTGATATAATTTAACTTTTTCCTCAAAAATTTGTAGAATACATATATTAACTTTGCAACAGTCCTATCAATAAGTTTGTACATGATGTGGAAGGTGGTGTTCCCATTGCAGTGCACTTTACTCGTTTGAATAAGGTGCTGTCAAAAATAAAGTAATTATTGCATAACCAAACTGTCTGTGACACAGTCACTTTATGGTGACTGTGTCATAAATATAGTACCTCAGAGTTTTCAGTTTGTATGTTAAAGATTAGTGTATGGGCCAGCAAAATCTAAGGTAATACAACATTTGCTTTTTGCATGAAATGTGCAGAATCCTTATTGTTAGTTTTGAGTTTATAAACCTAACTGAAAAATTCTTTGTCAACAGAAAAGAGCCACAAGGATATCCCACCTGATCAGAAGGGGTTAAAATACCATCCCAGGTTCTTTTTGGTGGCTAAATAAATAAAAATAGTGACCTCCTGCCTAGGTTTCTTCTTTCCAAAGCAAGCATTCATGTAGTGTGCAATCTGACCTTCTCTGCTTTTCAGAATAAGCTTGGGTGTGTTCTTTGGACCTCCAAGACACTTGCTACCACAATGAAGCCTGCCAAGAGCCCAGGAGTTCTATGGAGTTTTAGAGAGGAGCCAGGTTTTCTCAGTTCCAGACTTCTTAATTCTGTCTTACCTTAGCTCCCAGGTTGATTGCCAAATGCATGTCCATGGTAGTGGCTGACATAATGCATGTCAGTGGTAGTGGCTGAGTTAATGCATGTCCGTGGTAGTGGCTGACATAATGCATGTCCATGATAGTCCGTGGTAGTGGCTGACATAATGCATGTCCATGGTAGTGGGTGACATAATGCATATCCATGGTAGTGGCTGGCATAATGCACATCTATGGTAGTAGCTGACATGAGACAGCATGGAGCCAAGGTGATGTTTCCATACTTAGGCAACCACATCAAGACCTCTAGTGCTTGTATATATCATCTACATTGGTGGATAAACACAACCCATGTAACTTCAGAAAATAATTTTTGATTATAGAAGTGCTAGGCAATGTTCATCTTGGACATGTTTGTTCTGGTATGATATAGATAGATGATTCAGGATGTTTAGAAGTGTGGTTATGTCAAGAGCTGCAACTTCACATCACTGTAATGGAGATGTGATTTGTTCTAGAATTATAGCCTTTTAAGATTATCCCATTGGGATTGATAGCTGTGAATTTCAACATCACTGGGGGCATGTTCTTACCTGCAGTGTTAGGAAGGTAGTTGTTGTGTCTTTCGGCTTTTCCCGGTTAGGGGTCACCACAGTGGAACTCTGGTCCGCTAATGATTGGCAGTAGATTTTTACATGCCAAGTTGCCAGCCCTGACGCACAACCTTCAATGAAGGTACGCCCATTCACACATGTCTCCACACAGAAGACGCTTTAGCTGAGAATTGAACAGGACAACATCTTACTGTGAGGCGACAACGCTACCGCAGCACCACCACTGCAGTTCAGTATTAGGAAGGTAGTGAGAGGCTATAAGAGTCTGGTAATTGACATTCAGTCCCAGTTTCCTTATCATCGACTTTGCATCTCATCAACACCAAGCACAGGAAATATTTTTCTGATATATTCTTGGTGGGACGGACCTGTCTGGCACTGATGGGTTTTGAATGCCACCACTGCCACAGATTGTGGTGACTGAGCTGGCACTAAGGAGGCTTGAATCACACCATTGCCAACCAAATGTCACTCTGAATGTATAAGAAGCAGTTTTTGGATCCACTCTACTGCCCTGAGTAGGTATGATGGTCATCAGAAGCATGATCTCCTGAGTCACAGTACTGATGCCCTATCTTTTGCCAGGAGGATAGCTATTCAAAAGTGGAAGAGGAAGCTTTTCCAACATGACGTGTTAGTCCTGTGGGGAAATTGGGTCTGAAATAGAGGTCTTGATAGGAAAAGTTATTTTTAAGAGTCCTTTACAAACCTTGTTGGAAGTAAGAGAAGTCTAGTACATAACTGGCAATCAAATAAACTTTGATGGAAAAGTAGTAAGACCAGAAGCCATGGATAGAAGGAAGGAGGTTTAAAGGGGTCTGTCAGTGGAATTATTATATTTGTTTCACAGATACAGGGTGGCTGCTAGAACCAACCTTTCTCTTTACTCATGTTGGCCACAGACAAAAAACAAATTCAGACCATCAGTCTACTTATTTTCTTCCCTAATTATTTTATTAAAAAATATTTTTTATTTCATTATTAACTATTTTAACAAGTGGGAATGACTCCCATATTGCCTGGATAGTCACAGGCAACTTAGACTCTGTGATAGAACCAAGGCTGTATAAAAGGGCCACCAACTCTTTGCTTCATCTGTTAAAACTAGTTTAGACCAAAATATTTCTAAACTTAACCTTTCTAGATGGTTATCCTTTTGCACAGGTTTCTGTCACAAAAATGTAGTAGAACCCCTTGCAGTCATTCCAAGGACCTGTTCCACAAAACTGATAGCAATTTCTACTACCTTTTTCTGAAATACTTCCTTGGATGGTATAAATGTGTCATGACTACTTGGTCCTCTAATAACAACTTTGCAAGCTGCTATAAGTTTGATGTTTTCTCTAGCTCTTTGGTTATCTGTGGTATATTCTCCTGAAACAATTAATGCAAGAAGATGAGATAGTCACTGTGTCATACTAGTTATGGAGGAGGTACCTCTTATCAGATGCAAATGGTATGTACTTGTCATAATAATAGATTGGTAAGAAGGCTTATAAGGTCAAAAATGCCTGAGAATTCATAATTTGAAACTGCAGCTAGCACCTCATGTAAATACTTCTGCAAATGTCTAGAAATCTTGGTTGTAGATAGCTTGAAAGGGCCCTCCCAGATCTGATGGTCTCTTCCATTAAAAAGTCCTATCTTTTGATTTCAGCAGAGCAACTGCAGTATTACAGGGTGATGTAGTAATATTTTATGAAGACTGGGAAAGCCATCTCCTAAAGTCCCATCTGTTTTAACTTCATTGTGTCAAGCTAGATTGGTGAAGGTTGGGTGCCAGGCTGGCAGCCTGACAGCATAAAAACTCCACTGCTAATCATTCTGCTGACCGGTGATCTGCTGTGGTGACCCCTAACAGGGAAAAGCTGAGAGACATTGCTTTGCTTTTGTGTCAAGCTAGATTAACTGCTGACCAGCTAACTGCACATTGACATGGGGGATTCCCACTATACGGCCTATTTAATAGGGTGAAGGATAATGAAAGCAAAGGCAAATAAACGGAAGCAGTACAAAACTGGCCCACAGTAACCAGTAAGAAACAGATTAAAACATTTTTCCCAGCTAAATAGTATAATAAATGTATTCATAATTTTGCTACTATCGCTTGCACTAACTGACTTGAATAAAGCTAAACTCCTGTGAAAGTTAAATTGACAACTTAAAGATATGTTGCATTCAGGCCTAATACTTATAGTTCCATACTTTTCTAAGCAATTCTTACTTCAAATGTCTCTGAAGTAGGCATGGGGCAGGACTGTCTCAGACTATAGATAATGAACTTCTCTGTAGAAAACTCAGCAATGATGAGAGATGCTATTTGACTACAGAAAGAGAGTGCCATTCCATATAATTGTCCCTCACCACCCTCATTTCAAAGTCGGGCGTTTTTGTTAATCCCTGATTATGTCTCTCTACAATGACTTTTTTGACAGAAAGATTGCAACTCAGAGCTGTCCAGATGGGCTTTGATCCTCCATCCTTTTAAGTTTAAAATCTACCATCATCCTGGCTCTTACTGGAATGTAGGTGGATATCCCAGTCTGTGGGGCTGGAGCTGGTGGGTCTGTATTGGTGGTAATGTAGCATAAGAACTACTGATCCAGGAATATGCACTGCTTACTGTGGAACAGGGTGTATCAGTGAATGGAAACAGGTAGGCAGTCTGAAGCAGGCTGGCAAATCAACTCCATAAGAACTGATAGGCAGCAGCAGCTGTTTCTAGGTATATGTGAGGGCCATTGCCGCTTTTTGAAGTCGACATCCTGACCTCTAGGTCTAGAGATGACTACATGAGGTCTCCACAAAGGTACCTATGTAGGAAGGTGACAGAGTTTTTTTTGTCCTTCATAGATCAGGGGTCTTTTGTGGTATATTGAATATGGATACTGTATTCCTTTACATTCATGACAGACTCACAGGAAAATAGCTGAGCTTTAAAGTAACAGATTTTCCTTTCCAGTCTGACACTCTCCCATTGGGACAATCTACTGCAGTTATAATGTTTAAACATTTTGACAATGGAATTTCTTCCCTATGTGGGCAGTTTCTTTTTTGTGGTACAAATGCAGGGACTCTTACACCAACAACTTATGGTGACATATGTGTTTAGTGACATATGTGACGTATGTGATAATTACGAACAAGTAGGCTCGTAGGTGATGAAATGGTCAAATATAACACTGAACCATGAATCTTTTGTATGGTTAGTGCACAATGATTGTAGGATCATAAGATCATAACTAAGTCATGAGGCTATTTCCAACTTAACAGTACCACCTTTAGGCCTTGTCTCATTTTCATGGAGGGCCAGGTCAGTACAACTAGAGGTGAGTTTATAAACAACCATCCAGTTATTTAGCTCCTTTTAAAGGCAGACTACTTAAATGGTATTGGAAGTTTGTTCTAAAGAAGGGATAGGCGCTACATGTCTACCCTATCCTTCCTGTTTGAATTATTTATTTGTTGGAGCAGATTTAGATCCCTTGCCTCAAAGAACTGATGATGGCACATTGCACTAACACTTACGGAGGAACATTGTATCACAAGAAACAACTATCTACTTAAGTCGAAGAACAACACTGGCTTTCATAGCACAGTTAGCACAAGACAGCTAACAGGAAAATGACTGGACCAGTGCAACTTTTCTGATGATGTTATAAAGGCCTGTTCTTGCAAATCTATTGTGTAGTCTTCATGCAGCTCCTGAAAGCAAGTCTTATCAGTTTAAGGTTGCTGTTTTTAATCTTATTTATTGCAAATATTATTTCTGCATTCTTCTTTTTGTTTTTCTTTGTCTTTATTACATCTGTATTTACATTTCTGTTGCTATGCTCTGGGTCATCCTTAAAATAGGACTTGTCTCAGCAGGCTGTTTTTATTAGAAGCATTGACTAAACAAATCCATTATAGAATGAGACTTCATTTATTATCGGTTATTATAAATTTTATTTGTACCTTAATAAGATGGCTCCCACTGATGACTGCACCAGGATATCTTTTTATTCCACAACCTTAACATACAGTTGTAGCATTTTCTTTTGGTTTAACAGAATTGGTATTTTGTTAGACCTTAATCCAAGATGTTTTCTTGTAGATAGTTTTTATCAGTCTGAGTGTTTTAAACTTAAAAAATAATGCTCCATATAAGTGTTTTTTACCTGAAAAGGTAGTCTTTCTTGGAGATTAAATGTTTATGGAATGAAAACTTTAAAAGCATGTTATTTCTTCTATTTCACAATTATGTGGAATCACAGATGTTGTCATAATATAATAGTACAATCTTTGAGACCTGATCATAATGTTTATTTTTGCATTAGTTTTTCCTATTAAGTCCATGTATTGTATACTGAATAATACCAGGCCAGTGGCAATTCCTACATAAAGAACATGTTTTCTTTTAAATATAATTATGCTAACAGTTGTACCATTCCCTTACAAGATACCCCTGAAGTACACAGGAATTTTAATTATGACCAACTATTTTTACTGCTTTTAATTGTGCAGCAAGGACAGGAAGTGTTGGCCACAGGAAGTACTAAAACAAGGAAATAAGCCTTAATTACTTACAGCTTTTTCTCATAACTTTTAATCTGCTGCAGTGAGTAGGCATAGCTTGGCTTTAATGGACTGCCATGATGTCACATTGCTGAAGCACAAACAGAGCTCGAGTGATTATTAGCTTCATTCTCCTAGGTGCAATGCATTCGCCATGTTTCATGGATTTCATGCAGTGTGCTGAGAAATGACACTTGCTTTGTTGTTATTGCTTTTTTATTACTAGTTATTCTTTCTTTCTGCCCATATTAAAGGAAGTGAATCCCATTTTTCATTTATCTCCTTGAACTGTGCATTAACTTTACCTGAGATTCCTTTCCTGCTCATGAGTACGAAAACCCATTTATGTTATAAGTACCTTTCTGTTATATCTCATTAACAGTATTATTAACAGACATTTTGTAACCTCAGTCCACCATCTGATTTTAGGTTTCTCGTTGTCATTAAGGTGCTGGCACCTAGATTTTCTAAACAGTAGGGCTCATTTATTGTTTCTCAATAATAATAATAATAATAATATTACATAAGTCACTTTTACTTTTTGGACTGTAAAGACCAACAGAGGGATATACAGTAGATGCAACACTTCTTGACAGGACAGCAGCATCAGTACAATACATTTGTTTAAGTAATACAACCTGTGATTTGTTATTACTGTCCCTTCTTGTTTATTATGAGGCTATACTAGAAGGTACCTATCACGCTGGTAAAGCTAATGGAGGACATCAGGTATGTGGAATGTTTTACAGCACTTAGAGGGTACTCAGTAGTACAAGGAAAGGTTAAAAATATGGTGAGGATGAAGGAGGATATGGAGTGTAAAGCTTCACTGTACAAGTGCTGTATACAACCAGACATGGAAGGAATGTAATATGACTAGGAAGGGAGCATGAAGCAAGTAGAAAGAGTCACTGTCTGGGGACTGTACTCACTTGGAAAGGAAATGATTACCAGTTTGGTTGGGGTGGCATTTAGTAGGATGACAGGTTCCTATTCACTGTGAAAAGGAAAGTGTAAAGGGACACATGGAATATAATAACAGGTCCAGTGCATCTGGGGAGTGGAAGGGTTACCAAGAAGGTAACTGAATTGGGGTCATGTAGTGTGAGAGAGCTTCATACTTATGTAATGTTTATCAAAGTAGTAAATGAAATACAATGCATGGATTATGATGAAAGGTTCAGAGCAACCTGGTAATATATTCATTGGGGACGGTGAGGCTGTCCAGTTCACCTCATGCTCTCAACTTACTTCCTACCTTCCTCGCTGTTATTATGTTGACAGCTGAAGCAGATCCTACAATAGGAAAATTGTGCTTTTAGTTCATTTGACTGTGTCTTTCCACCGATTGAAAATACTTTAAGGTAGAGCACGTCCTATTAATCTGAGGCCTAACCTCCTAGTTTGTATTCTGATCTCTGAAATCCTTACCACTGGATATTGTCCAGTGAGGAGACCTTTGTCTCTATGTTCCCGCAACAGAAATGTGTGCTCATCCTTACCCGATTCTTACTTCAATTCAGTTTCAATTGTTTGTTAATTATTGCATAAAGGCCAAAGGCCATTCAGAATGCAGAATGCTCAATGAATGCATATACTCTGTGATCCAACCAGCTATCAAGTTGTTTTAATGATATGTCTTGCAAATTTTCATTGAATACATTCTCAAACCAAGAGATCACCATTCCTATAGGAGCAAAACACGTTGTACTCAGCTAATGGGCTGAACATATCTTATGAACAACCTCAAAAGATGGTTATTATTTCTTTTGTAAAGTTCTAATTAAGCCAAAAATGTTTAATGCCTTAGCTTTAACTTTTGAGGCATTAGTCGTATACTTAAAACTAATACATATAATAATAATACATAAATCCTTATTCTAACCCCCATAACTCATGGGAACCTACTTGCTTTATATATATCACAAGACTATCTTAGCAGCAGTAAACATTTTTTGTTTGAGGCCTGAACATTTTGAATGGGATGGCCTACACAATGAGTATAGTATGAGAGGTCTGCAGGGCATGATGGTGTTTAAACTGCCAGGTTCTTTTATCTAATGGTTCCCCTGTACACACACACACACACACACACACACACACACACACACACACACACACACACACACACACACACACACACACAGTCACATATGCTTTCAAATGTCTAGATATATATCTAAGACCAAGACGTATCTTTGGAGTTTGATGAATTTGCAGTTATTATGACATCAGTTCTTATTTGCATATTTACAGCTGGAGGATTTTTCCTATGGATAATAAAAGAAAGTTAAGCTAACAGACTTTTTCTTTGAAGCATGTGCACTTGTAAATAATGTTTAGGTGCACAAAGACTTTTTCCTAAATACTTTGTAATCTGCAATTTTTTTCTGACATTGGAGAGCAAGTGGCTTAAGTTTGATGTAACTGTTTTAGTGAAGCCTTTCTCCTCTTGCAAGAGGCTGAAGGGGGGGTGGTGGTGGTGGTGTATTGTTAATATATTGTCAGTGTGATTTCGAAGAGATTAACGGAAGGATGTGATTTGCAGTCTACTTTTGATGGATGGATATAACTAGGTCACAACATCAAAAAATAATTTGGGTAGATTCTAGGCATGTATTGGGCAGATCTTTGATTAGCTTTAAAAAATCCTTCACATGCTTTTGGAACATCCTACATATGCTTTTGGAATATATGTATATATATATATATATATATATATATATATATATATATATATATATATATATACACACACACATACACATATATATATATATATATATATATATATATATATATATACACACACATACATAAATATATATATATATATATATATATATATACATATACATACATATATATATATATATATATATATATATATATATATATATATATATATATATATATATATATATATATATAGATATATATATACACACACACACATACATATATATATATATATATATATATATATATATATATATATATATATACGGATCCCCTTCACTACACCGACATGCCACAACGCCGACGCACAAAACACCGACACCAAAAGACCGACAACACACAATACCGACAATACACACAACCATACATACACTAACCTTAACCCAAACCCTAACCTTAAGGTCCGACACAACCGCACACTTACCCTACCCGCACCCTAACCCTAACTCACTTAACCCACCCCTAAACCTACAGTCCGTCACTATCGCACACACACCCCACCTGCACCCTAACCCTAACTCACTTAACCCACCCTTAAACATATAGTCCGTCACTATCGCACACTCACCCTACCCACACCCTAACCCTAACTCACTTAACCCGCCCCTAAAACTACAGTCCCTCACTATCGCACACTTACCTGTCCGCTCCCTAACACTAAATCCCTCATTCTATCGCACAGTTACTGAGTCCGTCGGGTTCTCACCTTGTCGGTCATCTGAGTCGTCGGTCTTTTGGTGTCAGTGTTTTGTGTGTCGGCGTTGTGGCATGTCGGTGTAGTGAAGAGGATCCATATATATACACACACACACACATACATATATATTTTATATATATATATATATATATATATATATATATATATATACACACACACACACACACACACACACACACACACACACACACACACATATATATATATATATATATATATATATATATACACACATACATACATATATATATCACATATCTTTGATGGGCACTTTATGTGCCTTGGGACTTCACATGTGTCAAAGAAATCCTTGATGTTCCATGGGGCAGAACCTTGAAAGGCTTTGCGACAAATCCTTAATATGCTTCAGAGCATGACATGTTTTGAGCAGATCCCAGATATTCCATGGAGCAGATTGTACATGCTTTGGGAAGATCCTGGATGTACTACGGAGCTAATAAGTCATGTGCTTCAGGCAGGTCCCCACTGTACTTTAGGTCATTTGCTTCCCAGCAGAAAAGAATACCATAAATAAGAAACACAATTACTGTAGACTAAAGCAGAGTGATAAGAATGGCTGTGTGCAGTAATATGTGGATAAATCCATTATGTCAAACCATTACTTTCCTAGATTTTGTGTCTTTGGGGTTTAAAGGGAGTGTGAGACACACTTGCTCAGTGTTTGGGCAGAGGATGTTTATCAGGTTCATCAGCAGGCCCGTTCATATGAATGTCTTTGCTTGTTGCTTAAAGTCAGTCATACTATGTAGGTTACACAGCTCTGAAAGCAGACAGAACAGAAAGAAAACTGGTATGACAAATTCAGGGTTGACCATGTGCCTCTTTAAACCTGATTACTGAGTTGGAAATACGACTTAAAGCTGAAAATCTAGTGCCTATCCAAATATGATAGCCCCCCATTCACCACCTCCTCCTATCCCAGCAGCATACAAATGTAAAATACAAATTCTCACCTCGAGAAAGGGGTGGATAACTGGTAAAGGCTTGCTCTCCCTTCTGCTGTCAGCCATCAGCTATATGATTACAGCACTGGAGATGTGCCCCTTCATCATATCTGTCAGCAGCCGAGGCTGAGTAGATGAGATGAGAGCTGCAGCAATCAGTTTCCCAGGGCAGGATTTGAGGTTTCACCTGGGAGACATTTAATTATCTGACACAGTCTTTGATTAGCTCTCTTATATTGTGCAATGTTTTTGTGATCATATAGATGTAGGTTAAGGTGATGTCGTTCCGTGGAATGTTGGTTTTTTTTAATGTTGTTAAGTTTTCCTGTATGGTTTTCATTATATATTTTAACTATTTCATTATTAATTGGTTAATCTGTACAAAGCGTTGATCTATCTGGACTGTTTTTGGGCTCATGCCCAGATTGAGTATATTAAATCAGTGATATGTTAATTATAAACAAATAAGTATGCCGAAACATTATGTCATGTAATGTTGATCAAAATACTGAGTGTACTCATGCATAAGTAAGCAGAAACATTTCTGTCAAGATATGTTAATTAGAATGTTGTGTGAAGTCATACAGAAGTATGCAGACACATTTTGTCATGATACAGTAATTAGAATGTTGTGTGACATACTTCCGTATAAAGAGACATTCTGTCATGATATGTTGATTAGAACGTTGCATGAAGTCATTCAAGTGCATCTCATATTGTATGTGCACAGAAGCTGTAAAGAGGGCTAAGACAAGGTGGTGATCACTGGTATTATAAATATAAGTAAACAAAACTTTTAAATATAATACATAGAGTTCTTGTGAACTATACAAATGACTTAAGTCATTTACCATATTTACAATGGCTGTAAAAATGAGGGCTTTAGGGTTATGTAGAGTTTTTTATGAATGTGAAAGAGATCATAGGTGTTATGGGAAGGAAGAGGGAAGGTTATGAGACAGAAGAACTGGAAGAGGAGAGAATGGGGCAGTACAGAAGTATGTTAGGGAAAAGGTGGGAAAGGAGTTAGTCTTGGGGAGGACCTTAGGATTAGGTGAAAATGTAGTCATTCAGCATTACAATTTGGCATTATATAAACTAGTTTTTACAAGTGGCTATACATATGGATGGATGGAAAATTGTGATTTTTAATTTGGAAATGTTTGTTTTGAAAATATTTGTAGGAGGCATCTTTGAACAACCATTTTTGTGGTAGGTCATGAAATATGAGATGTAATTAATTTCTTTTAAGGTGTGTTATAAGGGATTCCCAGGTTTGTAGAGCAGTCACTTTAAAACTGGACAGTGCAGTGATTTTTAGCCCTTGGTACATGAAGTAAGGATAGTGAAGACAGAAGCTATAGCTGGAGGCATATTGTTTAAGATGACTACTGAAGAAAGGGGAAAAGCCCAGATTTAATAGTTCATAGATTAGCATAGTTAGAAGTACTTTAATTATTTGAGGGACTGGATGCCATTTAGCTTTTGCTAGTACAAGGCGGTGTTGTTCACTCTATAGAGTAAGTGTGATCACTCTATATATGTTATTAAAGATAGCTTGTATGGAGGACAGCTTCTTTTTTTTAGATGCATGCTATTGTAAGTAGTCTGTATTCCAACTCCCAGAATAAGAATGTATTGATTTTGGCTTTAGTTACTTCTATATCATGCTGGAAGTTAAAGTGTTGATGTCACCAGAGACCTATATCTCTAAAGAGTAAAAGTATGCATCCTACTCACGCTGAAGACATTTCAGGTCAAAACGAAGCAAAAATAGTACAAAATCCTGAAGTGGCACCATGGCTGAGGCTGAATAAAATCAATGACTGAAGCTTAAAAGCAAACATAATTTCTAGAAGTACGTAGTTGCTACAAAGAATATTCTTTTGTTGAGGGACAGAGACAATTTTTGTTAGGTTCTAAATGTTGCAGCTTTTTAATTAATTATCTTAACTTATTAGTTATTTGTTTATTTATTTTGGGTTTAGTACATGCCTTTTCTCAATCAACTACCTGAATCATTGCTGGCAGTTTTGTTATTGCTCTTTTTGATTATTTTATATGAGGGGTTAGACCTGTAGATCATTATACCATTCACTTATAGGATAATTATTTTCTTGACCCCTGACTATATTTCACATCTGTAATACCCAAATTCTATGTCATATTGGCATCCACTGATCTATAACTCCTTCTTACTATCTATAAAAAAAAAAAAAAAAGTGTACTTACTTTCTTCTTACTTTCCTATATCCCTACTCTCTGTACATTTGATAGTATTCTCCATGTATGTCATGTGCTACAATATTTTTGTTTATTTTCTAACTACGGCATGTTTATATCTTATAACTATGTCACTAGTAACAATGTCTTAATTTTATCTGATTACTTTACATGTATTTCTTTAATGGGATTTTATTTAGTATCATTAGAATTTTTAATTTCGGAGCTTATCTCCCCGGGCTTCTACTGAAAATGGACATATATCCAGCTAGACTAGCCCGGTCAACAAATGTAAAATAAAATAAAATAAATAATAACAATATCTGATAAATCAGCTGGCAGTCTGTTTAGAAACAAGGTGAAAATAATCTCTGAAAGAATGGATGGCTAAAGGAAACCTTTAATGAGGGAAGCAATGATTGAGGGTGAAATTTAAATTTGCTACTAGTAAGGAAGTCTTTAAGGCAGGGAAGGGCTCTGATTAGTGAGCAGAGTAGCAGAAGGTGATCCACCAGGTTAAAGGCTTTAGATCAATCCAAACAGAGCCTGCTTAAGTTACCTTTGTCCATGTTCTGTATGACGTCATCTGTGAGGGTGCATAAACAAAGTCAAAGTAAACTTTATTGTCAATCAGATATACACAGTAGTGCAAGCTGAATGAAATTACATTGCTTTGGTCTCCGTGCAAGACATAACAATGAACACGTAGTTTGAATGACAGTGAGACTAATGCACATACAGTAATAATTAAAATATTAACAACACAATAAATTACCACAACTGGGCACAAAGACATTAGACAATATTATACTAGTCAGTATTAATAAATAAAAACCAGTACAAAACCAAAAAATAAAGTTTAGTTGATAAAACCTTCAGTAAGCACTTTTGTCTCTTTCATACACTGAGACTTCTTCAGACTAAAAGTAATTAATTAATGACTCATACTTAAATGATAAAAATAATCACATGACTTAGTTAATGCTTTAACAGTTTACATTTTAAATACACTACAAAATCCTCACGATTATTCAAACCAGGGGGTAGCAAACATTTAATCTAACTTGCCAAGAATATTCTAACTACTCCAGTTCTTCTGCATTTAACAATCTTTCAGTATTTCTAATTACATCTAATACCAAGAACTTAAAATCAACTTTGCAAGTACCATTTTTAAAATGTCTGCTCAAGTCATTCCTTTCGTCATCTGTATGAACCACATACTTATGTTCATAAATTCTTTTATGTAACTCATGAGAAGTCCTGCCTATATAAAAAGCTTGATTGAAATCATCTGCAATTATATGTGCAAGCTCAGAGTTCTTATTCTGGAGGTCCTTTATTGACAGATACAGACTGTTCACTGATACACTGGTATTAGCACTAGGGGGTGTAAACAGCTCTTATGCTCACACCATTGAATTCCCTAGACAAGTAGAAGGGTCTGTATTTTAGTGACATGAACTCAATGTTCTCTGAGCAGTGAGGGGCGATTATTTCACAGTTTGTACACCAATTGTTGTTGATATACACACAAACACCTCCTCCATGATATTTGCCACAGAGAGACAACTTTCTGTCAGCACTAAATAATGACATCCCCACCAGATATACACTACTATCATTTATAGTGGGACATAATGCTGTCATCATGGTTTTCTCAATCAAAATCCATATTGGTTGTGAAATAGTGCTCTGCTTTTGTAAATATTAATGTAGATGAAAGTAGATTTGAGTTCCAACAGAGTGCAGTCAGAATTACTTGGATTTTGGATAGATTACACAAAAAGCATCTATCAGTACACACATTTGTGGATAAAGGAGTGCTTACAGATGTATAAGATACATCCAACATTGATCGATTACATGACAGTGACCATGGAACAGTGGCAAACCACTCTGCAAATAAGTCATGACAAAGGGCAAACTATTATTCCCAAGGATGCAAATTCAAATTGGGATATTCCAGGGTGATTCTTTTTCACCACTGTTGTTTTGTCTTGGTCTTAGCCCATTGAGCTGTTTACTTAACATATTAGGTCTTGGTTACAATTTGGCTCCAAGAAAAAAACATGCTCAAAGATTTCTCATCTACTTTATGTGGATGACTTCATCTGCATAGTTCATCAAACCAGGAGTTGAAATAACAACTGCAAGTGGTTAAAACTTTCTCAGGTGATATAAGGATGACACTTGGTCTTGATAAATGTGCAAAAGCAACATTTAAAGTAGGAAAGTTGCAGTACAAAGAAAATATCAAGTCTAGGACTGGAATGTGATACATAAGGAACTTGAGCAGGAAGGAGTGTATAAATATTTGGGAATTAATGAAGGATCAGTAATCAATACAAATGCAAATAAAATTCAGTAAGGAATGCTATTGAAAACACCAAAACACTGGACGTATGCAATAAAATAAACAAACAAACAAAAAAAAAAAAACTCTTGGTATAGACCACTTTTGTTCACTACAATATTTTGAAATTCATCAGAAAATACAAAAGTATAGAAAAAAATACTTCCCAGGTTTGAATGACATGGTGAACATAGAATGTTATTTGAAATCCCCCCAACCAGAAAATAATTGTTTTTTTGCATCATATTGTATTGAATAAATAAATTACACATTTTCATGTACTTTTTTGTTTGTATTTTTATAAGTAATTGTTAGTCACATGTATAATTTTATGATATAAAATAGTTATGTGACCATTTAATTCAATATTTAAATTGTGTTCTAACAGCTTCTGTATTTTCTGATTGAGTTCAAAACATTGTAGTGAATGAAAATGCTAAACATTTTTATAAATTATTATTGTGGTCTGTTTATACCAGCTATGTTTTTGGTAATATTGAAAGCAACTTAACATCTAGGATTAAAGTCCAAGCTATAAGCCAATTTGTTCTTTATGTTTTAACTTAAAGTTCTGGTGTGGTTGACTGGTCCCAAAAGGTATTGGATCAGTTGGACAGAAAAACAAGAAAAATGCTTTGCACTTGTCAAATGATATATAAATGTCAGTGTATACCAAGATTATATATCCCATGCTCTGAAGGAGGTATCAGCGTCCTTGAAATTGATTACATTTATACATCTGTGATCCGTGGGACTGCATAAATATCTGCTGATGTCATCAGATCCAAACATAGTGAAAGTCTTACTACATGAGGAGAGGAAATCTAACATGACATCCCTGCTTAGTTTGCAGAAGGATTCAGGTGGCAAAAGTGGATGGAAATCAAACCAGAAGTAGACAAAAAACAGAGAATTCTGAGAAACAAAATAAAAGCTTAATTCTAAGAAATGAAAAAAAGGTATAGCCCTGCCCCAATCTGGGATTTGAAAATCTTTAGTAGATGTTAATGCTTAAATGGGTGGGTGCTAGAAGGGGGGGAAAACACCTGTCAGCCACCAATACTGTTTGACTGAGGCAACAGGATGAAGGATCACCAGGACCCTGCCCTCATTAGTATTTTATATACTCTCAGGCATCAGTTCTGCCACACCCTTGACCTGCATCAGTTTTGGCTTATACTTGCCACACACAGTTTTAAGATGCATTATTGGTTTTACATCACCTTTGATAAACAAATTCAACTTGTATTCATATCAGCTTTTAATACTGGTTTTGAAAACGCATGATTTTAAAATAATTTGTTCAGGAGTGCAGGCATTTAGATATTTTCGTTAGGTCTTTACTGTAATATTTAATGCAAAAAAAAAAAAGATAATGGATGCACAGTTCAGTATATGAAGAGTGGAGGTTGTAGATCCATCCAGATGAGATGTCTTTAACAATAGTTGTAACTGGTAGTTTTAGAGTGAATGTGCTTTCCATTTTCTAGAAAGATGGGCTGGAGTCCCTAATTTCCAGGTTATTGGGGAGGTGCTATTATATGGGATTTACAGCTTGCAGCTCTGTTTCACAACTGTCTGGTGAGAACATGTGTAACAATAAAAGATTGGTCTGACTTGCAGAATCATGATACCATCCCAGAAGTTAGAGACAGAAGATGTCATCAGAGTATGGTGGAGCCAAAAAGGACAGCAGCTTCAAAAGGCAGGATCTTTATCTTCAAAGTGACCATATATGCAGTTCTGTTTGAGGTGTGTGGCTTCATTTCACCTGGTAGGTAGAAGAATAATTAAGAAAAAAAAACAAAAAGCACAGAGATTTCTTCAGAAAAAAAAAAAACAGGTTGTACGTGCATCGATATTGTGTGGGGCAAAAACAGCATGCTGAAACACCTTGAGAGCACATGAAGATTGGGGTAGGGGGAGAGTGGAAGGGAAGTAAACATTTTAAAAAGAAACACTGACAAAATGACAGTGCTTAGAAAAGGGCATTGCAGGGACAGCAATCACAAGTTAAACTGGTGAAGCCACAGAAATGTAAGGTGTTGCCAAGTGGTGTAATACAGTAACAGCGAGAAGCAACATAGAGCACACCAGCAGGTGGAATAACATGGTGTGCCATGGCTTTCAGAATAGAAAAAGCACTCTGATGCAGCATACAAATGTAAGACAGTGTGGTGTGAAACAGAATGCAGCAGCCTACAGAACAGTGTGGACTGATGCAGAATGTAACAACTCTTAGGACAGTGTAGAATGATACAGAATGCAACAACGCCTAGGGTAGTGTGGAATGATACGGAATACAACAATGCATAGGAAGTATGGACTGATACAGAATACAACAGTGCATAGTACAGTGTGGACTGATACAGAATGCAACAATGCTTAGGGCAATGTGGACTGATGCAGAGTGCAACAACACAGAAAAGTGTGGACTGATACAGAATGCAACAATGCTTGGAATAGTGTGGAGTGGTACAAATAGTAACAATGCTTAGGACAGTGAGGAATGATACAGAGTGCATCAACAAATAGAACAGTGTGGAGTGGACTGATACAAAATGCAACAGTGCATAGCACAGTGTAGAATGATACAGAATGCAAACACTCATAGAACAGTGTGGACTGATACACAATGCAACAACACATAGGACTGTGGACTGATACACAATGCAACAACACATAGGACTGTGTGGAATGATACAGAATGTAACAACAAATAGAACAGTGTGGACTGATACAGAATGCAACAACATACAAGACAGTCTGGTGTAATTCTGAATGACATCTAGGCCAAAGTGCACAGGACAGTATGGTGTCACAGAGAATGCAGCAACAAGTTGGACAGTATGGAGGGATACACAGTGCAACAGCATCAACATGTAGGATAGTTTGTTGTGATACAGAATGCAAAAACAGGTAAGACAGTGTGATGTGATACAGAAAATATCAACACTCAGGCCAATGTGGTATGCTGTGATGCACAGTGCAGTCACAGGTAGGTGCGAGGCACTATGTAACAACAGGTGGAACAATGTGATGTAATGCATAGTGCAATAATATATAGGATGATGCAATGTGATGCAAAGTGCAACAATAGGTAGAATGGAGTGGTGTAATGGCACAGCGCAAAACAGATAGGGCAATTTGTCAATGGCTGTGCTCCTCAAGTACCACACAGCACCAGGTAACAAACTAGGATATTAACCTGTTATTGCGTTTCCATCCTTTTAAAATCAGTTTGTCCAATGGAAAGCATTCTTAGAGCTCTTGTTAAAATTTTACTCAAAGTATGATACATTGTCATAATGTGATACAGAACACTGCATGCAGTTAGTTCACCTACCAGGAATGCTCTCTGACTGAGAAACAACTCAAGTCAAAATGGCAGGTCTATACTTGACTAGAGCCCACATGCTTAAAAGTATTAGAGCACACCTAGTTAATGACTAGTATGATTTTAAGAAGACGTGTCTGAACACTGGGTCTGCATATCAACAAACAAATACCTATCTGTACAAATCACTGCATGTGAAGCAGGTGTTCAGATCTTGTAATTACCAAATCACCTCTTTGTCAAGACAGATGGCATGATTTGGCTATCATGGTGTGTGCATATATATGTGTGCGCACTTTTTTTGTTTATGTATTTATTTATTTAGTTTCATTGTCTATGTAGTTCCACTAGGCCTGTGACCTGTTTGCAGGGGAGACTTGTGGTGGTATTTATACAGATGGGGAAATTTAATCAGGATGAATCTTTGCTGTTGCTTATTTACAGAGATCACCATGCAGTTCCAAAATAGAAAATCTTAAATTAGAGAACAATGTTTGATACAGAAATGGTAACATATAGTTCCAAAATGTCATACAGTATTAATGTGTACATCAGCTCTACAGATCCACTTAAAAAGGCTACATGTAGGCTCAAAGTCATGCAGCAAATGCATATATAGCAAGTGTTAAGTGAATAATTTGTAATGTAATGGAGCTTGCAAGTTCAGTCTCACTTTCCTTTAATAAATAAAAAGACAGACTGCAGCTTTAATATCTGGCAAATATTTTATTTCATACATTGTTATACAGACCAACTTTTGCCCATGCAACCTTACAATAATTTTGGTATTATTGTGAAATCTCTTTTTGTGTTGAGTTACTTCTCATTATTTTATACATTAGACCCTTGTCTGAATTAGCATCAGTGTTTGTTTATTGCTGCTAATACACTGTATATTGAATAAAATTACCAACACAAGAGCCTTAACAATAGAACATTTTGTTTTAGTATGTTTCTTTATTTACTTGTTTGAAATATCTGTTGATTGCCTTTGACATGTAAGCGTAACTGAGTTCTGATAACCTCAGACATGTTTTAATTTATCAGAGGAAGGGATCTCCAGAGCTTGTCCTTGTGCAGGAATTCGGAGCCCGTGTGCTTGACTCAGGTGGACTTCACTGCAGCTTCAGAGTTAAAACCAGTGATCAGTCAACACAATCAGAAGGAGACACTTACTGGCTACATTGTGTCAACATCTGTAGAAAATTAGCTTGTCAGTGTTGATCAGGAATCCATATAAACAGCAGGTATAACACAGGAAACCAAGCACAGAAATGGGAAAAGCCAAGCACTACAAACTTCTGGAATATCTTTTTATCTCAAATGAAACCTGAGGCTAGTTTTGTCTTTCAACATCTGTGTTAAACAATAAACAAGTATTTATTTAATATCTCAGATATTTGCTTTCTGAAATACTATTTGACATTTTGAAATGTTCCATATTCGGAAATCCTAATAGATACTAAAATCCAACGTCATTCCCAGTTATTGTTTCTACAGTCTGCAGCTTTGTGATCAGTGGTGCATTAATAAATATCAGAAACAGATTCTGATGAAGTCATGGCTATTTCTGCCAGGATTACTAATCACTTTTATGTGGTACACATGATTTAGACAAATCAACAGTAATGGAAAGAAATGCTGTAGGCCTGAAAATGGTGCAGTGAATCCAGATTAAGTATGATTGCTTTCCATAGTACATAGTAGCTGGGAATCTGGTGAAATGGTGTGAAATGTAGTCTGTGTCACATTCAGGCTGCACCTGCTGGAGAACCTCTATTCTCTAAACTGCCATGACATTATGTTATGGGATGTGCAACAGGAAAGGATTATATTCCAGTCCGAGATGTGATGGTCAGTGAAAGCAAAGTCTTTATATACAGGCCACCTATAACTGGTGTATGGATAGGTACCAAATATCATTAAAGTGAGCTAAGCAATCTACTTCTTGGTCTGAATGCCATACATCACCCTTCTATACCAATAAAGACCCATGGGGTAAAATGGGAGGTCAAGCCCTTAAGTAATGTAAAAAAAAATGTACTACCAGTCTTACTGTAACAAAACTGCTTTGGTTAAAAGAAAAAGTGAAAATACTTCATCAATCTACAGTACTCTCTCTCCCAATTAAGGTTTTTACCTCACAGATAGAAGGTACAGGGTTTGATTTTGACCCCTTGTTATTGGCTAGGTTCATGATAGTCTGATATTGTAGTATTAACCTATGAAGAAGTCATTTTAAATGTTAGATTAGTATACACTTATGTACTTGTATCTAAAGACCTAAATTTTGCTTGCAACATAAATAGGACACGTTGAGGAGAAAGACATGCATCTGACAGAATTCCTGTTCTCTGTAATAGGCTCTCCATCCATGTGAAACAAAGTCCATTCCTAACCCTGTTTTGTAACTTGGACCACTGGATGGGAAACAGAAAATTCACTCTGCTCTGGTCTGGTACCTATGTCTGTGATGGACAGAGGCAGCTGGTAAATCCTAGCATAACCAAAACTAATCCCCTATATAAATGCTTAAAACATAACCTGTGGGTAACATTTGGATAGCACTGCTAGGCTTATAAAGGCCCTAGTGGTTGTTAGCGTATTATATACTTATGAGCCTATGAATCTTTTGGTTTAGAAGATGAATGCAGTTTTGATTTCTAATTGCATGTTCTTTACTTAACTTTACAAATTTTAAATGTCTTAAATGATGCCTGAAGTCCTAATATTGTACACTTTTGCATACAAAAGCGAGAGATTCGTTTATTAATTATGTCTTAATGTCTGTTTTATTTGCATTGTCTAATACCAAAGTTTTTTCAAGCATAGGTTCTCCAATTCCATTACATTTGGCCTCCCTCAAGTCAAATAAAAGCCCTTGAGCCTTCCGTAGATATCAAACAAGTAATGTAAGCCTCCACGTACACAAAAGCTTATGTTGCACTCAACATACTCATAGCTTTCCACACACTTACATGTGGCACACACATAACACAAAGCGTTTCTTAATAAATTATTCCTTTACAACTGATTTGTACTGAAATACATGCACTTTTTGACTTGAAATCTTCTTCATTTAGCACAGTCACAAATAAAATTAAAACTGGCCAAGTAACCTTTTAATATATACAATATTTAGGGAGTGGTTTGTGTCTTCTCTGAAAAAAGGTCTGGTGTATTCCCAAGGGTGCTGACCTCACAATTTTAGAAACACCAAATTAGACTATTAAGATTGCTTTTGATCCAAATGTAATAGTTATGCAGTCTTTACTTTTGTAGTAGATGTTCCACAGAGGCCATTATTATTTTGTTGAAGCTTTCTTAAAAACAACGCTTCACCTTGGACCACCTACAGGACATATTCCCTTTTTTAAAACATTGTTTTGCTTTCTTTTTAATGTCTAGATGTACTATATTCAACCTCTTTCTCATGAAAGTGCCTTTCTAGTTGCTACTACTTTTGAGACAAGGAATTTATAATAGAAGGCATTAATGTGCAAACCATCTCACTTGGCTACTACTCCAAGCTGAAAGAGTGTCACAGAAGCCAAATCCTTATTTTACCAGTAGCTCTTATTTAGAATATTCAGCTGTCAGTTTTCTACCAAGCTCACTACAATAAGACATAGTATCATTTGTATTAGCATTTGGTTTTTGGTCACAAACAACTTGTACGTTTTAGTAGGAAGATTGAGGAGTTTAGAATAGCTGATCATCATATAATTCATTTAGAAAAGCAGGCCGACCAACCAGCAGTAGAGACACTATTCAAATAGTTGGACCACTGGATTCCCTTTTGCTAAGGCAATAATAAGTTAGCCCTGAAATATAGTCCATCTATGAGAGAGAATTCATTTTACTGTAGTCTACAGAATTATATGATGGAAATGTTATAGCAATATTCATTTCTTTGTTGTTATAGCCAGAGTTTCTGGTTTGAATGTGGTAAGTCACCACTTGGCATGACATATACAATTAATTAAAAATCATTCTTCTCAGTAATATTTTAGCAGGCACACATTTGTTACAGTATATCAAAAATGAATATAGAAAAGTTTGCATGTGTGTGTGTTTCATTAGCTGTATCTTTAGAAGTACTTCTATTTATCTAGAATATTGTTGGATCATGCTGCCATCTTCCAGACAGGATGTCATGATGAATTATTAAAATGGCACTCCCCAAAGGAGTTAATACTGTTGTGGCTAAATATACATACATACATATCTATGTGGTTAAATATACATACATACATATCTATATCTATCTATCTCTCTCTCTATCTATCTATCTATCTATCTATCTATCTATCTATCTATAAGATATATGATATAAAGCTACCTACCCACCATCTCTGTGGAATGTTGTTTATTATAATGTTTTAAAAAACTACTTTGCATTTTTTTATTTGCAACAACAATAATGGTCTTTTGCTTGTCTAAGTCCAAATGAAGATCAGAAGGGGTTCAAAGCACAGAAGCAGTCTTCTGTCAGTGCTGGTTATACATATATCGGTGCCTCCCCCACAAACTAAGATTCTATGAAATGCTGATGTGAGACCAGCATTGGCCTTTAAAGGAACAAAGATACTGCTAATAAATGCTATGTGTGGAGTAGGAGACACATGAAGTAAGAAAGCTCTGATGTTTTGGTTTGCTGTTACAGAGAATCTCTATTTGAGATCTTCTTTGTGGTGTGCATACTTATATATAACTATACTTTCAAGGCCATTTTTTGTAAGTTGGCTATATAATGAGTTTGACACAGTAATCTTACTTCCATGATTAAACTTGACTCTGTAATATTTCATTAGATTTAGGGTAGAAATATTTTTTTAATAAGTTGACCAATTAATAATAAGTTTTTCATCCCACAGGGTTTCTCAAATTTCTTATCTGACTGTAGGCCATAGCATCTACTATGATATGGCCATTTTTTTTCTGCCTTCATTCTCAGTCTCACTGGTGACAAAATGCTCCATTAGTTTACAATATTCTTCTCATCCCTAGATTTTTCATCAGACTAAATCAACAATATGCAGTATACAGAGTTCCTTCCCCTTCAGAGTTGTTGCAAGGCTTCAAAATCTTCATTACTAAAATCATGAGTAATGGCTTGGACATCATGGCTGATATTTGTGGGAAATGTCACAGCAGCACAATTTGCCCTCCACTGATGTGATGAGTTGTCATGCTGTGCCATTTAGTAATTCATAGTCATGTACATTCACTAAAGGGTGACATCTCCTGATATGGGAATCTGTAGGACTAGGAATTGCTTTACTTGGCTGCTGAGACAATAACTCAGTGGAGTGCTCTGCCGTTTGTGCTGATATGTAGTCCTGGTACGAAGAAGGTCATAGTACTGATATCCCACAAAGACACACACACACACACACACACACACACACACACACACACACACACACACACACACACACACACACACACACACATACGCACACACAGTCATTTGCATGCATACACGTGTGCACAGAGTCATTCACATGCATACACACGCATGCACAGTCATTCGCATGCAAACGCACATGCATGCACAGTCATTCGCGTGCGCGCTTGCACACACACACACACACATATGCTTACAGGCATACATACATACACATATACATACCCACACACACACAGTCATTTGCATGTATATACACATGCGTACACACAGTCATTTGCATGCATGCACACACGCACACAAACATAAACATTCATACATACATACAGACACAGACACACATATACGTATACACATACACATACACACACACACACACACACACACACACACACACACACACACACACACACACACACACACACACGCACATGCACATGACTCTCATCTTTATAGATCACACTCACAGACTACAGCATTTGATGTGACAAACCTTGCCATCTAAAAGCATAATGGGGTCAGTGAATCAGAATACTTTTGCAGAGTTGTGTAAGACAACTTGCACTGGCTTGCATAACTTTGCAAGCTATGCACACTGGGGTAAGTTATAAATACCTCTGGTAGTTCTACAATGTTAACATGTGATCCACATTCCATAGGTGCAGCGACATAAAACAGGATTAAACAAGCTGCAGAAATCAACTGCATCATTAGCCCTGCAGTTAATTTGGCATCTCTAAAACACATGCAACATTTAGTAGCATAGTCAAATACTGCAAAAAAATTAGGCAATAAAGGAATAAATATACAGCGTACTATATACAGGCTCATTCTTCACTATAAGTGCCTTTTAAGCAATTCTTTTCTTGTCTTGCTGTTTGTGGGAGTGGAAGAGCTTGGTAAACTGGGTAATCTGACGTTCTTAGTATGGTAAAAATAATTCATAATGTGCAAGTGCAGAGAAGTTATAGCAGTAGTGCATGCCTCTAGGAAAGTTCCAGTTACCTTTGAGGAGTAAAATCAGGAAGCATTTGAAAAGAATGGAGTGCATAGGTGTGATTAAGAAACAGAATGAGCCTGCCGTCCGGGTAAAATAACATGGTACTGTTGTACATCCAGATAAAATTCTTACATGGATAGATCACCAAGATGTTAATAAAGGTATAAAAAAGAACATCACTCGGGTGTATTGCCTAATGAGCAGGATTTGAAATAATACACTATACACTAAAGAGATGGTCCTATTAACAAACTTAATTTTTACCACTAAACAGAAAACTAAATAAACTCTGTGTAATCTAACAGAAAACCACACTAAAACAGAGAACTAGGTGAATTCTACTTAACTAAAATAGGAAATCAAACAGAATTAGACAGTACATTTAAAGAAAAGTATATATCTCCAATAAAGAGAAAGCTTCATCCTGTCTTCAGTCTTGACTGAGAAGCCCCGTTGCAGTCAGGCAGGAGTCTTCATCGGGAAAATGGTCCTGGGCAGTGCGTCCACTCCACAGGTGAGGCTTTTACCCGAGTACAGGGAGTCTCAGCTATATATAGCCAGGTTGTTTATCACAAGTCATGAGAATCAGTACTTTTCCAATGTAGGCTGGATCTTGCTAGAACATTCTGTGGTGTTGGCCACCCACCCTAGAAGGAACAGCAAATCCTGCCAAATACAATGATTTTGCAGTTTTCAAATACTACACTGGAATATTCCAATGACTTTGCAAGTTTTAGTACTTTACTGGAATATTCCAGCACACATACATATGCAGGACATATTTTGTAAGCAAATGTAATGACTTTGCTGAAATCATTAGAATGTTCTGGAACACAACATCACCTCTTATGCCTGCTGAAACTACTAGGATGTTCTGGAACATAGCGTCACTTCATGTACCAAAAGAGAAAGAAACTAAAGAGAATGTTGAGATACAGTGAGGCAACAGTCAATAATCACACTCACTCAATGTGTCCCTCTCTCGTATCACATGCGTATCACACCAGGTCATACACTAAAAGAGGTGCGTTCGCCTGTACCAGTCACAAAGTTTGATGCTAACCTGGGATTTTAGCAGAATAAATTCATTGAGGAAAATTCCAAAATGTGTGTACTTAATTTGTTCCATTTAGCATTATGAAATTGAAGTGTTTAGAGCTGTTGTGCAAATGATCAAGGGGGTTGAAAATGTTATTATTGATTATACTACTGACATGAGGCATGAATAAGTAAGAGTTTGACAACAGACAATTGTCATTGAAAAGAATGAGACAGTACAACATCAAGGTGAGTAAAATGACATGAAAAATCAAAGTTACAGAGCTGATATGCATAAATCATATTTACCAGCAGAAGGCTTAAACCAGACAACGAGAAGGCCAGCAGAGATACAACTATGGGCAAGTACTTGTGGGAGTTCTGTGAATAATGCAGCATCTTTCAACCTTTAATTATACTTTTCTGAAATAAGTGTACCATTGAAGAAATTATTGGAATATAATTCAGAACTGTACTGGAGTTTGTACAAAGCTAGAAAATAACTTTAAGTGATTTAAGCAATTAGTGACAGTAGCAATTACAATGAAATAAATATATAGATGTGAATAAGCCAGTGGAATTCTAAATACACAGAAGCTAGTGTGGGATTCATGCAGTGTTTTTGCAAGAAAATAAACCAATTTTGTATGGATGCAGCACTGTTATAGACAATCAGGAAATGTGTACTCAGAAAAAGAGCTACTAGACACAGTGTATGGTTATGAAAAGTTCCATGATTATATTTATGGGGAAAATGTACTAACAAAAAGCGACTACAAGCTGTCACAGAGTATATACAAAAAGTTTTTTTCACAAGGCACTGCCAAAACTGCAAAGAACGTTATTGCTGTTACAAAAGTATGATTTATTTATAAATTATAAGAAAGAAAAAAGATGTATATAGCCAGCAGGGTAAGTCAGTTGTATTTTCCAGAGTAGGAAGATTTGCTTGCTGAGGAGTTTGAAGTCTGGGTTTCAGTCTCGACTGTCAGTTGTTGTCTGTGTGCAGCATGCATATTGTCCCCAAATCTGAGGGAATTTTCTGCAAGTAATTTAGTTTGTTCTTGCCTCACCAAAAACAGGCAGGTTGATTGCTTCTTTGAAGTGTTCATATATGTTATATTTACCCCTGTCATTTTCCATGATGGTGGGCGGCCACGATGGTGCAGTGGTTAGCGTTGCCGCCTCACAGCAAGAGGTTCTCTGGTTTGATTCTCGGCTGGGGTACCTTCTGTGCGGAGTCTGCATGTCCTCCCTGTGGTTGCGTGGGTTTCCTCTGGGTACTCCGGTTTCCTCCCACATCCCAAAGACATGCAGTAGGTGGATTGGACACTCTAAATTGGCCCTAGGTGTGAGTGTGTGCATGTGTGTGCCTTCTGTGGAAGGTTGGGCGCTGGGCTGGCAACTCAACACCGTAAAACTCCACTGCCAATCATGAGCGGACAGATGATCCGCTGTGATGACCCCTGACCGGGAAAAGCCAAAAGAAGAAGAAGATTTTCCATGATGACATGTTCACTTAGCTGGTTATTATGCATAAATTAAATGATTACATAACTGGTCATGTCTGAAAATAAATTAAAAGAGCTCTAGCAATCTGGTGAGAATGAGTCTGCCATGCAGTTTCACTTAAAAGTAGCTTTAAGAGTTTGACTTGAACAGAAGACTGCTCAGAGGAAAGAAATGTTAACATATTTATTTTTAATTTAAAGTCCAACTTATTTACACACAAGCTGGTTATTTAAGGCTGATAGTACCAACTTTGTTTAGGAAAGAAATATAGCAACAAAACATAAATTGCACATAGACATCATCCAGAGCAAAGAAAAGATTTGCAATAAGTAATTTTAACAACCGGTTGGAAATTGTGCTGTAGGATTAATGCTTAGCATTACTACATGCCAAGAAAAGGAATGATTCCTTATTCATCCCCTGGAAGATGATGATGTGAGTTTGGTAGACATGTTTTACTGTCAGGAGTATATGTGTACATGATTTGCTCTCTTATTCAAAATTTACAGAGGTTATGAAGTTAATAGATAGTATGGGCAGAGGTATTAACAACACATTGAAATCTGTTGATTCAAGGTATGGAATTCCAGAGATACATACACAAAGAACTATAATATACAAGTATGGGGAGTTTAACAGATTTTCGGAGCTATGATTTTTTTTTTTTTTTACATTTTATCTGCAGTCCTAAGTATGCGTATTCTAATGATGTTGTTCTTCTTTTGTCTTTTTCCTGGTTAGGGGTCGCCACAGCAGAACTCCGATCCACTAATGATTGGCAGTAGATTTTTACGGTGCCGAGGTGCCAGCTCGACGCCCAACCTTCAACAAAGGCACGCCCATTTTACGCATGACTTTCGAATGCCACTCGACCGCAGGGAGGACATGCAGACTCCACACAGAAGGAGCTCCAGCCGAGAATCGAACGGGAGAGCCTCTTGCTGTAAGACAACAACACTACTGCTGCACCACCGCAGCTTTGCATATTCTAATGATAAAGTAGAGAAATCAGCGCAGACTGTTAAGAACTTCAAGAAGAAATTGCAGAGCATTACCAGAAACTGGTACTTGGACTACTTCTTAGCTTTATTGGAACATAAAAATATTCCCCTGCAAGGCATTGGTATATCACCTAATTATTTACTTATGAATCATAAATTAAAAAGGTGAATTACTCTGCCTGCTATGCTCTCTTCTGATAGTAAAATTGTAGCCATTTAAGACATAAATGCTGTTATGATTAATATGCAAAATGACAGCTGTCTTTGAAAGAAGGGGGCATAATGGTTAAGGTGTTTACCTGACAGACACATGGTGCAGGGTTTAATTCTTATAACCCTCCCAAGCTTCCCTGCTGTGCTACAGACAAGTTAGTTGTGCACTGAGCAACATTGCCACACCTATCATCCACAGCCTTCAGTTGAATAACCCTTGCCAGTCCTAGTGCATAATCTGCACAAACTAGCCCAATCGCTTCCTTAATAGCACATACAGTAAAAACCTACTATAATGGCTAGGTAGTTTCCCATCATTTCTCTGGCCAGCCTGATTGACATGGGAATACTGAGGCAATGTAGTAACTGCCTCATGTATACTGACAACCACTTACTCCTACAGCAAGCAAATACCCTATGTGAGAGATGTAAATACACTATGAAATTGGAATCGCTTCTCTCACGTAACAACAAACTGGATACCAAACAGGTTGTCAGTACACACTCTTCACCTCTTACACAAACTAAAGACAGGACACATAGACCCACATACATGGAGGTACTCACTAGAAATCTACCAAAAGAGCAGAGGCCTCCCAAATGTAAACAACGTGCACACACTGCTATACAAATAGAAACCACTACACATAATAATACATACAACTGTGTCTCAGAAAATAATGCTCTGGTCGCAGATGATTCCATAGAGCCTTTTTAGGCAATGTCAAAACAACAAAATTTCTGACATTAAAAAATCCACTCGAGGCAAACTCAAGGTTCTATTGCTTAATGCTAGGAGTCTAAACATGAAGCTGCAGTCCCTGCAAGAACGCCTCATCTTGGAAGATGCTGACATTTTTGCAGTCACTGAGATATGGTTCAAGGCTGTGGAAAGCACCCCAGCCATGCAAGGATACCATGCCTTCTGCACATTCAGACCTCAAAATGAGCATGAAAGAAACAAAGGTGGAGGTGTATCCATCTTCATTAAAGCGAAATACTCCTTGAGACTGGTCAAACAGTATGACTCTCTCAAACTACTCCATGCCCAATTACCTATAGGCAAAATATCTTATCACATCATTGCTAGCTATAGGTCCCCCACCATGAACCAAGAAAAGCACACTGCCTAACTACACTTGCTGGAATCAGTCGCCATACAGCCCAACACCTTAGTTATGGGTGATTTCAACTGACCTTCCATCAACTGGGTTCATAGGTTCATAGGTAGGTACTAGGCTATCGGCCCAAGGGCCTATGTAAGCCTAGCCAACAAGGTTCCCTGGCTTACACCACCTAAGAAAGTTGTTTTCCTTTGCCACTGTCAAGCAGAGACACAGAAGTGATCCCCGGGGTGTATTTCCTATTTCCCATCCATTCATAAAGATTTTTCTTGAAGAGTGCTAATGAAGAACTTTGCTTGACATAGATGGGTAGCCTGTTCCAGAGTATGGGAAGTCTCTGGGATAGGAATCTATCCCTCCAGCATGCCTTGTTTATTGTGGTGAGAAGGTTTAGGTCCCTAGAGCGTGTAGCTCAGAGGGATTGGGATTTCTTTAGGTGACATACATGAGCGCAAACAAAGGTCCCTGGACTTTGTCAATTCAAATGCTCTGGAACAGATAGTCTGCACCCCAACAAGGGGCTCAAATGTTCTAGGAGGGATAAGACCACAAAAAAACTTTCTGGAACATGCTACTGTATACTGTGAGTATGGCCATAGTAATAGGAGAGTTGGTACCTACAGATGTGGTCACTGTAATTATTGCAATGATATTTTGGAAGGTGACCACGTCACTCTTAACCGTATGCTTATTAAGTCAAAGGGTTTTAGTAACTGCAAGAATATGAGGATTGTGTACGCTGCTATTTGCCAAACTTGTCAGAGTTATTATGTTGGGAAAACTGAGATAAAAATTAAGGAGCGTATATATAAGCACAAAATGGATATGAGGAAAGGAGATCCTAGAAATGCCCTGGCGAAACATATTATTGAGTTTCCAGGTCATTTTTTTGTTTTTTGTGGTGGAAAAAGTGTTGCAATATATGGGGGGGGGGGGGACCATGGGATGACATGTTGGAAGAAAGGGAACTGCTTTGGCAGTTCAGGTTGAACGCCGACACACCCTCCCCAGTTTGAATGAAGGAGTGTCAATAGCTAGCGTTTTAAAACTTAAATCATATTTAGTTTAAGTAGTACAACAATATTTTAAGGGTGAATTTATACACCCAATATATTTTTACATTTTTATTTTTATGGTCAAGCATTTTTAGTTTCTTTGCTCTTTGCAAAAAATGTTGTACTTTGATTGACACATTTTTTGCTTCATGGAGTGTTTTTAAATTTGGAGCCTGTGGCTTTTAAATAATGTGGACTTCTTGTGTAATGGATCATGTGATCAGTGGGAGGGGTATATAAGGATGGTGTTATTTTTTATTGAATTGATTCTGATTAAGTAACTTAGTTTATGAAAGCGCTCAATCAGTGTAGGTGATTAAAGTTATTGAATTCATTTTTGCCTTTATTAACATGGCTAAGCTTGTAAGGTTGGTAGGGCCGCTAGCCTAGTAACTTCCTATGAACCTATAAAAGGTAAAAATCCAGCAGAATTCCAATGAGAAACAGTGGGTGTTATGTTGAAGCAATGTGAGTAATCAAGTTGTTCATTTTATGGATAGAAGGAACTGGAAACTTCTGAACAAAATTAATATGTACCGCAGTGATCATCCAAAATTCAGAGACATTAACTGCAATGTGTTCAGACAGGTATGCAATGCGGTGTGCCCAGAAATGTTTTCAGCTGACAGTGTTAACATGGAGGGTTCAGATGAGCTACCAGAACAGTCATCTGAAGATTTTCTTCATATATTAACATAACAGTGATGTAAGCCACAGAATCCCTATAGTTTTCTAAGTTTGGGAGATCACTCCGAAATCCAACAAAATATGCTGATATGCTGATATTCCATTGACTGAATGAAATGAAACAATTATAAAACTGTAAGATCAGAAAGGAATAAAACAGTTATTTTACTTTGGTAATGGGTAATTGAAGGGTATGGTGCAAGTCAGTAAGAAGTAATCCTTTCATTAAGTAATATAAATGCTCTATATATGTTGAATGAATGCTGCTTTGCACTAATATTTTTTTTAGTACACATGAGCAAATGCACTGATATACGATGTCTAAAATGTGCAATTGTTCAGTTTGCTAAAGGTACAGGAAGTGTAGCTGTTAGTGGAGGTAGTGATTGCTACTGTTTGTAATTTTCAAAGATTTGTTGTAGTGGACATGCCTGTTTCATTGTTTAATTCTGTGGGCATGTGCTACAAGGAACTGCTGTCTCTGTGTTTTTCACTGAGGACTGGCAGTGATCTCTTTCTGTAGGGAGATTTTCTCCTTTGTATATCTAAGTTTAGTGAGGTGGCCTCCACATGGGGGGTGCAAGGCAAAGCGTATTATAATTGTTTTTGTGTATTTATTGATTTGAATGACTGGGGTGCTTTATTTGTGTTTTCAGATAATTGTGTTTTGCTGCTTTTTATTTTTGATGAAAAAGTTTTTGCCTTATTCAGTCCTATGATTCCATGTTTGCTTTTTTGTGTATTTGATCGATGTTGATATAATCAGTATAATATACAAGAATGATACTGACAAGCATTAACATACAAATAAAAAGGGTTTTAGTAACTGCAAGAATTTGGGGATTGTGTACGCTGCTATTTTGTTACAGTACATGCACAAGTAATTAAAAGCTATAATCTGAAATGATGTCAATAAAATTTTAGTTGAAATTGTTGCATCTTCTAGTTTCAAGAATCTCATATATTTTGAAACAAAACCGCTATTGTGAAGGTTGCAGGTTAAAATACACAACAAGTGATATGAGATATACTTTTGCATTTATATTCATATGGTGTGATCCACCTCAAAAGATAAGAGGAAGTCTTTTCCTTCAAATAAAGGGTGATACAGCATATGCATATGCTTTCATATCATTAGTCCTTTAGCCTCATTCGGAATCCTATATCTGTGTTTTGTGGTATGGTTTTTGTACAGTATTCTGTCATTAGAAAGTAAAACTAGTTGAACCTGGTGGCCCTAAATCTCATCCTGACTATTTTGTATTTTTGAATAACAAATGCTACACTCACTTGCATAGTCTTTGCACCTAAATAAGTCACTTAATTTTCATATGTTTCAGGACCATATCTGTAAAGAGTATGAAGGGTCTCACTGGGTCTGGGTGCACCTAGCCAATAAAATCTAGTGGGTAAATTAATTTAATTAACAAATTAGATAAAGAGAAAAGCTGTAACATACTGGAAGAAACAGAAAGAATTTGGGTAGAAATAGAATGTTTCAGTCTTCCCTGCATTGTTGTTCTGTGAGTACAGTAAGCAGACTTTATATAGGATGAAATATGAAGATGTAAGACCCATGGTTTGGAGATGTAAGACCAATGGTTTGGAGATGTAAGACGCATGGTTTGGAGATGTAAGACTCATGGTTTGGAGATGTAAAATGCATGGTTTGGAGATGTAAGACCCATTATTTGGAGATGTAAGACCCCTGGTTTGGAGATGTAAGACCCCTGGTTTGGAGATGTAAGACCACTGGTTTGGAGATGTAAGACGCATGGTTTGGAGATGTAAGACCCCTGGTATGGAGATGTAAGACGCATGGTTTGGAGATGTAAGACCCATGGTTTGGAGATGTAAGACGCATGGTTTGGAGATGTAAGACCCATGGTTTGGAGATGTAAGACCCATGGTTTGGAGATGTAAGACGCATGGTTTGGAGATGTAAGACCCCTGGTTTGGAGATGTAAGACCCATGGTTTGGAGATGTAAGACCCATGGTTTGGAGATGTAAGACCTCTGGTTTGGAGATGTAAGACCCCTGGTTTGGAGATGTAAGACGCATGGTTTGGAGATGTAAGATGCATGGTTTGGAGATGTAAGACCCATGGTTTGGAGATGTAAGACCCCTGGTTTGGAGATGTAAGACGCGTGGTTTGGAGATGTAAGACCCATGGTTTGGAGATCTAAGGAGCATGGTTTGGAGATGTAAGACCCCTGGTTTGGAGATGTAAGACGCATGGTTTGGAGATGTAAGACCCATAGTTTGGAGATGTAAGACGCATGGTTTGGAGATGTAAGACCCATGGTTTGGAGATGTAAGACCCCTGGTTTGGAGATGTAAGACACATGGTTTGGAGATGTAAGACCCATGGTTTGGAGATTCAATTGGGTTCATTGCCAAAGAATTAAATACTGAGAAAAAATTTGTCACAGGCACCGATGTTGTATTCTCTGAAACTGCTTGTTCATGTGAACATCTGACATTGGCTGTGCCTTCCTAGTGTCACTTTTCTGTGGAAGACAGAAACCATTTAAAGTACTTAGTCCCTGCTTTTGCCATGACAGTAAGGACTTAATATACTCGATCACAGGAGCAGGTCACATCTGTAAAGCTTAAGCCCTTTGAAAAATATTTGCTGTAAAATATTTCAAGTGCTAGTATCTTTGTTAAAGTAATTAGTAAGGAGGCAGATCCCATGAAATACTTCATGGGGGAGAGTTTTCAACTGTAACATTCTATTTCTACCCAAGTGCTGGCAATGGCATTTATTTCAAAGACCTATAGGAACTGCCTAAAATCAAGCATTTGATGTTCTTAATATGCTTCATATTTTATTTTATTTTTCCTTTTTAACCAGGTTAGTGTCACTTTTCAGGGAAGACCAGAGGTGGTATTTATACTACTAGGGCAAATTTGGCCATGGCATTAGGGAACTTCTTCTACTCTTTTTGATAGGTGCCATGGGATCTTTTATATCCACTAGAGTTATCACCAACTCAAGCAGATGAGACCTTAGTTTAACATCTCATCTGAAGGACAACATGCTAAGGGGGTTCAGCACCCCCCACCACACTCCATGCTGCACTGCAGTGTCAGCAATCGATCTACCTGATGTAGGGATAGAACCAACAACTTTCTGCTACCTGTTCCGTCACTGACAGTGTCATGAGATGAGCTTTGAGATATGAGCTCTGTCATAATTCCTCCACCGTGTCCTGTGGCATATGCACCCTTCACATTCTATCCATTCACTCTCTGAGAATGCACAGTGATACAGAGGAGCTAGGTATAAATCGGTTGATCTTTTTATGCACACATCTCCTTCTACTGGTATTTTCAGATTTATTTTATGGAAAACTCCTTGCAGTCCTTATATACCTTATATACCTTGATATAGCACAGTGCGCTATCTCCATTACATTTTTCAGTCCTTTTGTCACACAGGCTCCTGTTTGTGTATTCTTTGTTATTTCTATATAAGATAGTAGTTTTGATAGTTTATTTCCCACCCACTGCAGACATCCTGCTGTGGCTGAAAATTAAATGCTAAACATTTTCTGCTATTCCTATTGTTGTGTTTATGCCAGAAAATTAACATTTTAATGTACAGTGTTGTAAAATATATATATTCAGCAATTTTACTGAAGGTATACACCTGAAATCCATAACTTGAAGAAAGTGAGAATTGTAACCTAGTCTTATGTCATCACTTATACAAGTGTAGGAACGCTGTTTATTTTGTAAATATGTAATGCATTCATTTGCTGAATTACCATGCTGGGCTTTTTACTGGAAAAAATGTATTACTGCATCTAAAATGCTAACCAAACTAATAAGATGGTGCTGCCCAAGGTCTCCATAACAGCTAGATTTTTGTACATGATGGTGGCTGCTGGAAACATAACCGTTTCTTTGCCCACTAGAATTTGTTAACAAGTGAACTGACCATTCAGCACAAATCCAGAAATCCTCACAACAAAACAGACACACTGTCGCCAGGCTACCTTTGCATGGCAAATTCAGAAGTGGAAAAAGATCTAAATTAATTAGCTTTGAAGACGCCAGGTTGTTCTTAAGTGAAATTTGAGCTGTTTTATTGGGAAATGTGAGCACTTACTGCTGTTCCTTAAGGTCTAAGCTCAGTAGAACAAACAGCGAGCAAGTAAACTGCAATTTCTGTTATTTCCTGAGTGCTTTTATTACTTGTTTGTTTTTAGGAGAAATTCCAAGTAGGTATACAAGAATATTAACAGCTAAGTATTAAGATATTTTTTGTTTTTATTGTTGCCAATAATTGTACTTTTTAATTTGTTAAAATAATCCCACAGTAGATATGGATTTTGAATAAAACATCACAAAAGAAAGAAAATTCCATCCTTGCTCATCACATTTATTTAAAAAGTATTGTTAAGTAGCATATCCTGTATAGCAATAAGAGACACTAAAGTGTATAAGCTCATATGAACAGGACATGCATGGCCAAAATGTGGTTACAAAATACAGATATACTCAAATCTGAGGACTGGTACTAGTGCATGCAAACAAGGAAAGCATTTGAATGAGACCTTCACAATGAAAATTGAGAAACTAATGGACCCAGATGTGAGTCACTGCAGAATTCTGAAAGAACAGTTGTGTGCAGGTGGTCACAGGTGGTGTGACCACTCTCTAACAAATCATGAAACAGAAAGGTGGTTTCTACAGAAGGCAGATGAGATACCATTTCACAGTTTTGGGAAGAAAGCAGGGACAAAAATCTTCCCATACGTTAGTTTGAGCTTAGTGGTCATTTGATTGACATATGCATTTGTACAAGAAATAATTGTTAAGAACTTAGAGACCAGTGGGCACATGGTCCAAGACAGGGCAGGCCCACAGCTGGATGGTCATGGCAAATAAGTTTAACCATTTTATTTACTGGGCCACCAGTGTAATAAATATAGGAGTTGCTGAATCTGAGATCTGTTCATATTTTATCAAAGCATTTCTCACAGTTCCACAAGAAAGATTATATGCAATCTGTGTAATCATGTGTTAGGTCTTGGGGTGATATCCTGAGTTAAAAAAATGTTTGCACAACAGGACCACAGTCAATATGAGAAAGTTGCAGTGTATGGCATGCTTCAGTTCTAGATTGGTTCCTTTTCTAAGTCTTTACCAGTGATACTGCATAGACACTAAAAGGAAAGGCCTGCTTGTTTTTGTAGTCAGAACAAATAGCAGAAACATGGACAGTATAGAAGGTGAAGAACACATAGAAAGAAAAGACTTGGCAAGTTTAGAAGAAATGTCAACTGTATTGCATATAATGTACCTGGCCAGCAAAAATTCAAAGGAAAGCTCCATCTCAATGGAATAAGCCACAGACAGCGACTAAAATGAAAAGAGACCTCCGTATACGTATAGTGATTGGTCTAAAAATGCTTAGTCAGCATGAAAGCTCTGAAGATTCTGGAATGCATAACGAGAGGTATCGTCGGTAGGACAAAAGGAACGTTAATTTTCCTGTAACCCACAGAGAATTAATGAGACCACATGTGCAAGCCTGTGCACCGTAGTGAGCATCTTACTTGTGCTAGGACATTGCCGAATAGGAGTGCACAGACAATGGTGACAAATGTGATAATAGAAATGGCTGCAGTGTAAGGCATATGAAGGAAAATTAAGGAAGAGAGAGGGGGGACATAATGAAATGATACGCAAAAGTGAAATAAGTACTTAAATGCAACGCAGTACACCTGCACAGCATTTGAATAATAGTATACACATTTTGCCAACAGAAATGTATAATCTTACAGTATTGTAATGACAGTTGTAGTTTCAGAGCTGTTGCAAATTGGCATTATTTCTAAAACAATAACACTTTTAGGTATCCAGTAAGTGCTTGCTTAACTTTTTCTTGTAGGTTAGAAGGTTTTGCTAATTTCAGATATCAATAAGTAAGCTATTCCAGGTAGATGCAGCAGCTTTTTTGAATGATGTGACAACCAAAGTTTTGGTGAATTAACTTTTGGTGAATATTGGGGCTATTAAGTGTAAGCGCAGTCTGCTCAGAGGAACGCAAGGGTAGTGAAAGGCTGCTACTGTCAATTTATTTGCATGTATAGTAATTTAAGTGTAAGTATGTTTAAAGACAGGGAGACCCTTGTTGAGATAACTAGCTACTTCACTCACTGTAAGGTTAACATTATGTTGTGTCTCATTAAGAACGGGAAATGAATTAACAAACCTTATTTATCACAAGCTTGAGTAGGTGTGTATTTCCCCTGGCAATGAAAAACAAATAGTGGAAGTGTATATTCAGGCCTTGTAATAAATCCGTCAACTCCTACATCCTTTTCTGCTTACTTTGCAGCATAGCTTGAGTTGCTGCAGAACCTACACCACTGTTGTTGGTTTGTATAATTTAGAGTAAAGATTGGAGTCCAGCCATAAGCCTGGTTATTTGTGGCTAACTACTTGAAATGTACATGTACATCCTGGCTGGTTAATTGAATGCACTTGCACAGTTGAGTTTTTGGCTGGTGTTAAACAGCATGGGTGCAAATTTGGAAAGATTCAAACTGAGTTTATTAACTATGAGAAAGGAGCTGACTTGGTTCAAATCTTTCTGCAGACTCCTCTGAGCATAAGCTGTCATTTTGGCTTCCTTTAACAGAATTAGTTCATCTGCAAGTAAGGCTAACTGTGTCCTTGTTAGAGTAAGAAGAAGCTCATTAGGGAATAATGAAATGAGATTAGACCTGAAGCTTAACGTTGCAGTACCTCTGGACATTGTTTTCATTTAACCAAGAAAAAAAAAGATGTAGCTTCACAGTGTAACAGAAAGAAACTAGAAATCGAAAGAACAAAAATACGCTGTGTCCTCACCAGAGAACTTAGTTTACTTTGAGCGCTTTCATCTTAAAAGAGAAGACTTCTTCAGAGGTATCACTGGTAGGACTTCTTCTTCTTCTTTCGGCTTTATCCCGGTTAGGGGTCGCCACAGCGGATCACCTATCCGCACATAGAATGGCAGTGGAGTTTTACAGTGTCGAGTTGCCAGCCCGGCGCCCAACCTTCCACAGAAGGCACACTCACACGCACACCTAGGGCCAATTTAGAGTGTCCAATCCACCTGCAGCATGTCTTTGGGTTGTGGGAGGAAACCGGAGCACCCGGAGGAAACCCACGCGACCACAGGGAGGACATGCAGACTCCGCACAGAAGGCACCCCAGCCAAGGATCGAACTGGAGAACCTCTTGCTGTGAGGCGGCAATGCTAACCACTGCACCACCGTGGCCGCCCAGAGGTATCACTGGTAGGACAAAAGGACAAAATAAATGAAGAAGTCTTGTTTTTTAAGACAAAAGCATTCAAACAAAGCTTCAATAAACTAAGTTCTCTAGTGAGTATGTTTTTTTTTATGTTCTTTTCCTTGTTCTGAGTTGGCATTGCCCGTTCTTACATTAACGGTGTGGTCCTTCAGATATCTGTTAAACTACTGACAGGGTCCTTCACTAGAACCACACCTCCACAGTTTAGATGCAAGTGAACTGTGGTCAACTGTTTCCAAGCCCCTTTGCAAGTCCAGTGATGCTACAGCACTTATTTCTAAATTTGTCTTCAGTTATAGCTGTTTGCATACCATAGCCTGCTCTGAAGCCATGCTATGCAGAGGTGGCTGGAAGGTTGTTTTTTAAGTGCTCTAGGGGTTATGCATGAATTACATTGCTGAGAATTTTTGCTATAGGCCTCAGGCCTAATGCAAATCTGCAGTTTTGACACCCTGCTAGGTTAGTAAACTTTTGATAATAGAATAATTAGTTTATGCTTAAGAATGGGGGAAACAATCTGTGTGGCATGTGGCAGGTTAATAATGTGGCCCATCAGAAGAGTAGTGATCAGCAAAGTTACCATTTTTACAAAGGTTCATTCTGTGTGAAGTTTTGTTTCTCCTATAACTATTCAAAAAATTTTAATGTTTTTGGTAGTAACTGTCTTAAAGCAGAAGGGAGTCTGATTTCTGGAGACAGAGAAACAGGCAGAGAGAGAGAGAGAGAGAGAGAGAGAGAGAGAGAGAGAGAGAAAGATTATTGGAGTCCAGTGTAGTATCATCCACAGATCTTTCTACTTTAGCGATGTGGTTATGCATTGAGTACACAAGTCATTGAGTATCTGAGCAGCTGTTGAATATGATACTTACATGGCTTTTATAGTGCAATCTACATCTGTCAATACCTTAGTGACCTCACAGAGCACCTCAAGGTGGGCACCTTATTCAAATGTCAAGACTTGTAATAATGTGGGAGCAAGCCCCCCTGCACTCCCAAATATAAACATATTTACTCTAAAACTACTCTACCTTGGAGAAAAAGGAATATTCTGGGGAACATCAGTCTCAGACTTAATATATGTAAGTATGCATTTCTGGTCATTCAGTCTCTCTCTCTCTGTTCTGGGATTCGCATTAACAAGTTTCAGAATTTCAAATGGTTATTCTCAAGGCTGACTTTCCAGCAGCATCTACTGTTCTGTAAGGAAGTCTTGATTTAAATATTCAGTAGCTATCCTCCAGACTTTCCTCTGTCTATGGTACTTGTTCAGTAGACCAGAAACATTACTGCTTTTCTACTCACTCCATGTACTGTCTTTGATGTGAATTCAAGACAAAAAACAAGGACATGTATTTCCTTGAAATCTGGTATTTAAGTTGGAAACAGTTAATTCTAATGGTCCATTAGGATTTTGAGGAAACGTTTATTTATTTATGTGTTTGTTTAGCTATTTAGTCCAACACTGCTAACAGGGTAGGTGGATTAGTCCACGGTCCAATTTCAGCCATGACCTGACCCACTTGAAAGTGATATTTTGCAGAGATTTACATGTGGAGTCAAGTTAGAAAACATAGAAAACTTATGACATATATTAATCTGGCTAAATGTAAGGAAGGTACATATTACACAGCAAGGTACACATGCAGATGTTCATTACTAATACAAGTTGTTGTTATTGTAGAATCTAGTTATTGTCTTGTGTGAATTTACAGCAAGGAATGTATTGGCTCTGGTCTGTGTCATAATAAAGCTTCCAGTTCACATTTTCTACATCAGGTAGAAGACTAATTTTCTTAGTTGCTGGAGCTAACCTGCCTATGATCCATCCATCCATCCATCCATCCATCCATCCATCCATCCATCCATCCATCCATCCATCCATCCATCCATCCACCCTTCTAGTTTCTGATAACTTGCTGTATCCTTTACAGGGTCTTGGTGATGACAGAGCCTATCCCAGACACTACTGGATTCAAGGAATTAAATCTGTTCTGGACAGGTTGCCTCTCTATTGCATAATGTATACTGTCATGCAGTTATACACTACATGTATACCTACAGACAATTTGGAGAACTATCAGTTCATTTATTCCATGTTTTGATAGGTGGGAGAAAACAAAAGCACCCAGAGGGGAAAAACATGGATGCAGGGACAACATGCAAACTTTATATAGAAGGCACTCCAGCTGAGAACTGAACCAGGGAACCTCTTGCTGTAATGTTACAATGCCATCTTGCCTGTGATATAAAGTGGCTTCATTTTACGTCTTTTAAATGAAAACTAAATTGAAAAAGAATGGTGATGTTTTACAGAATTTGGAAGAATTAGACTTTGCATGAATTCATGAGGTACATTAGCAATCATGGTGAGGTATCCTACCTACCATGTTTGTAATCATGGTGAGGTGCCACCAGCCACCATGTTTGTAATCATGGGGGGGGGGGGTTGCACTACACATTGTTTGAAATCATGGTGAGGTGCACTACATACCATGTTTGGAATCATGGTGAGGTGCACTACATACCATGTTTGGAATCATGGTGAGTTATACTACCTACCATGTTTATAATCATGGTGAGGTGCACCAGCCTCCATGTTTGTAATCATGATGAGGTGCACTACATGCCATGTTTGGAATCATGGTGAGGTATACTATTTACCATGTTTGTAATCATGGTGAGGTTCACTACTTACCATATTTGGAATCACTGTGAGGTATACTATTTACCATGTTTGTAATCATGGTGAGGTGCACTACTCACCATGTTTGCTCACTACTCAACATGGTTATAACCCTGATGGGGTACACTGCCAAATGTGTTTACAGTCATGGCAAGGTTTACTATCTACTGAGTTAGCAATCCTGGTAAGATGGACTTGATACCATGTCTGTAACCATGTTGAGGTGCACTGCTCACTACATTTATAATTGCAGCTATTTCTATAGTTAAACACCATTTTCACAGATTGTACTTTTTAACATTTATAGGAAAAATACTATACCAGAGAGCTGACCTACAAGATGATAAGCCCTCAGATGAGTAGCAATTTCTAAATGAGGAATTGTAGCTTTTTCACCAGGACAGGAAGTGACCAGACTAGTTACACAAAGCAGGCCTTATTTCCAGACTGTTTCTATTCATAGGTTCATAGGTAGGTACTAAGCTATTGGCCCTAGGGCCCATACAAGCCTAGCCAAAAAATGTACCCTGGCTTTCGCCACCCAAGAAAATTATTTTCCTGTGCCCCTGTCGAGCAGAGCCACAGAAGTGATCCCCAGGGTGAATTTCCCATTTCCCATCCAATCATCAAGATTTTTCTTGAAGAGTGCTAATGAGGAGCTCTGTTTGACATAGATAGGTAGTCTGTTCCAGAGTATGGGAAGTCTCTGGGACAGGAATCTATCCCTCCAGCATGTTCTCTTTATTGTGGTGACAAGGTTAAGGTCCCTAGAGCATGTAACTCGGAGGGATTGGGATTTCTTTAAGTGGAGCATGTCCAACAGCTCTGGGTTTGACATAGCTTTGTATGTTAGGCAGAGATCACCCCTGAGTAGGCGATATGCGATGGAGTAAAGCTGTAGTTTTTTGAGAATGTCTGCATAGGGCATCTGTTTGAGGCCAGTAATCCTCTTTGTGAGGTATTTCTGTGGTCTTTCCAGTTGTTGTAGATGTCTTGTGAGGTACATACCAAAAGGGGCGTTGTACTCTATAATAGGTCTAATGAGTGATGAGTCGAGGGGAACAATGACCTCTTTTTTTCTGGATGAGAATCCTTTTGTGATGAGATGAGCCATGTAGAAGGATTTCCTGACCACTGTGACAATGTGATTATCAAAGGAGAGACTACTGTCCACCTGTGTCCCAAGGTCTCTTATCACATTTTCGGCATTAAGTAGACTACCAGCTATGTGGTAGTTCATGGGTACAGAGTTTTTACCAGAGGGGATGACAATACACTTTTTGGCATTGAGCTTCAGGCCATGGCTTTGACACCAGATATCTGTCTCAGTGAGGCCCTTTTGTAGTTTGCCCACATCATTAGGAGTTTTGATTATGGCTCCTAGTTTGCAGTCATCTGCAAACTTTGTTAGCCAAAGACCTTCTGTGTTGGCCTGCACTTCAGAGAAGTAGATACCAAACAGGAGAGGACCCAGGGCTGAACCCTGTGGTACTCCATTTGTCACTGGTCTGATGTCGGATTTGGAATCCACTACTTTCACAGTGTGGGTTCTGTCCGTGAGCCAGTTGGCAACCCATCTTGTGACATAGGGATTTATACCTAGTTTAGTGAGCTTATCTATAATTCCAGAGTGGGGGATGGTGTCAAAAGCCTTGGCGAGATCTAGATAAGCTGAAGAAAGCAGAAGAAATAAACTGTTGAGTAGTTTTCCCTACCTAAGTAGGGAATTCTTCTCAGACCAAAGGCATGTGATATGTAGCTACAGATGAATAACTTTTTTGGTGAGCTTTAAAGAAGGATGACCTCTCTAGAAATCAGTGAAAGCTTGTAACAGCCTCATTCCATGGTGATAGGGGCAAAACTGGTGAAAGGAGGAAAGACTGCATAGCATTAACATTAAAAGAATTAACAAGAGCAGGCTGTGAATCAGCTATTCTGTGTAGCATTGCAGTCTTTGAAAGATGAAAGATTGACCCAGTGATCCCACTTGTTGCAGATGGCACTGTTTTGTAGTTGATAACTGTTACATAGTACACTTCAGGCGTAATCTGAGTGGGTCAAAGACCATAAGAACGGTGTGTCTGAAAGGATGTACAGTATGAGCTAATAGTTTCTGATTCAGGTTAAGTAATAGATATTGAGATCAGAGTTTTTGAGACTGCACTTGGATAAAATAGATAAGTAGCACCAAAGCATTCAGCTTTAGAACAAGGATAGAAAAAAATTATAAAAAAAGCAAAGCGCTTTCAGAGTGTCTTCAGACAATGGGGCGCATTAATTCCCCCCATTGTACAGGGGGAAGGCAATCTTCTAACTTACATAACATTTTAAAGTACGACTGTTGTTATCATCTATAATGATCTGTAGTTCTCAGAGTGCTTCACTTGAAAGTGCAGTATTTTTCTGTATCAGGTATGATCATGTACCATATATTTTGTTGTCCACTTGTTACAAATTATGTCAGCCTTTTTTAGTAGATGTCAGATGTATGGATTAGTTAGATGAAGAAAATTTGATTTTCATTTAGTACTGATTATGTTTAGAAAAGTATCCAGTTCAAAACTCACTTGGCATTTCACTTTTTTTTTTTTATTAATATTTAAGTTTATCTGCTTGGAGTATAAAAATACGTATGCAAACACTTCCAAACAAAAATCTTAACCTTCTGAACCTTTTTGCATACTTGGGAGCCATACATATGCCCTCTCATTGTTTATTTATTTATTTAACATTTGTTTACCAGGAAAGTCCGATTAAATACAGATCCTTTTTCAGCAGAGGCCGGGGAGAAAAGCTCCATGAGTAACAGTAAAATTTCATGCACACATTACAATAATCAAAGAAGTATAAACTAAACAAAATGTAGTATACATAAGAACATACAAATTTGTTGCATCTTGACAACAAAACCTAGGCTTTGAACTTAGCTAGTACTATTTGTAGGCATGACTTATGTCAAGATATAAGGTTAAGAGAGGTCGGTAGGAACAAAGGATTAAACACCGGGGGAGAAGTTGGATATGTTTTGGGTATGCTGTGATGTATCAGAGCACTCATGAGAGGTTAGTACAGGAACATAGCCACTTATTTTTTAGATAAGCTTTAAGTGATGGCTTAAAGTGCTTAGTGGATGAGATTGTGAGAACGGAGTTAGGAAGGGAGTTCCATATACGAGATGTATAGTTTGAAAATTAACATTTTCCTGCAGTGTTGTTGGCCTTGGAGACAGTGAGTAAGTTCTTGTTAGAGAGCGAAGTGGTCTGCTGGAACTTAAGGAAGGTTGAGATTTTGTAGTGCAGAGTTGGTTGTGTTACAATTTTGTGAGTTAGAGAGAGTTAGTTGTAAAATATAATGTTGGAAAGCTCAAGCCAGTCTAGTAACCTTAAAGCTGTACAATGATGTGTTCTATATGGGCAGTCAGATGCAAACTTAGCAATTTTATTATAACCTGCTTCTAGTTTAGATAAGTCAGTTTTACTTTGATTCGTTAAAATTGGAGAGGCATATAGTAGAGTAGAGAGCAGATGGGTTTGTGCTGATGTAATTCTGGCCATTGTTGTCAGGAACCTTTTGTGCCTATATAGACTTCCAAGTTTCTTATGGACTTTTTTATAGTTAGGGAGACATGCAAGTCAAATTTTAGGATATTATCTAAAATTAAAATTTAGGGTATTATCTAAAATAAAACAAAAAAAGTTTGTTTGTATATTTCCTCTCATTATTATTTTGAGTTGGGATATAGGATATGAATTGCCCAGATATGGCACAGTCTTACTAGGTTTAATGCTGTCAAAAAAGCAATTACTAAAAAATTTAAATAAAAATCTTAACTAGCTGTAATTGAAGTACTGATTATCGGAAAGGAAATAAAAGACAGAGGCAATGATTAAATCATGCCCTAACATACACACTTTAGAATAACCTGTTAGGCACAAAGACTGATGAGATAAATTTGGGCAGTATGACAAGGCTTGTAAAGGCCCTAGTGGTCATTAGCTTAGCATATACTTATGAACCTACGGATTTACAAAAAGAATAACGGTCAGGAGGAGGAGTGAGCGTTAAGAGAAGACAGGAACGGAGAAATGTATGTAATGCTGAAGGGAAGGATAACTGCTAAAACGAAAACATATGTAAAATGCATAGAAATGGAAAATGTTTGCTATGGTTTGTTTTCTTTTCTATTATTGCATATATACCTCTATTATTGTCTACAATGTAAGAATTTAATAACACTGTTAAAGTATACATATTTAAGATATAACAATTTAATAACACTGTTAAAGTATACATATTTAAGATATAACAATTTAATAACACTGTTAAAGTATACATATTTAAGATATAAGAATTTAATAACACTGTTAAAGTATACATATTTAAGATGTAAGAATTTATTAATGCTGTTAAAGTATACATATTTAAGATGTAAGAATTTATTAATGCTGTTAAAGTATACATATTTAAGATGTAAAAATTTAATAACGCTGTTAAAGTATACATATCTAAGATGTAAGAATTTAATAATGCTGTTAAAGTATACATATTTAAGATATAAGAATTTAATAACACTGTTAAAGTATACATATTTAAGATGTAAGAATTTAATAATGCTGTTAAAGTATACATATTTAAGATATAAGAATTTAATAACACTGTTAAAGTATACATATTTAAATTTATGTGTGCTTGCACATAATGTAGTTATTTGCTCTATTAGCACTTTGTGGTTTGTTTCAGTGCTACCTTTTTGTTAAGCTGGTGAGGATTTGCAGATTTGCGTAAGCTCTGTACACTACAGATAGTAGTATGTTAAATTAAACCAGGTGCCTCCATATATGATGTTTTCCCACTGCACCTATGACTCTGGTATCTCAGCGTTGTAGTGCACATGATAGTTGCATTTTTTTGCATGCCACATTTCACGAATATCATGTTTACTGACTAATTTGTTGTTAGAAAATGTTTGAACCTTTGTCAAACTTACAAACTGCAGGTAGCGTTGAGATTTTTGCAAAAAAATCTTGCTTCTGTGTACCAATGCACACATAACAACAAGTCTTTCAGTTACTACTAACCCTCCTCAAAACATCTTTTATCATCCATTATACAAGAAAATGGATGTTGTCCTGAAATGCTGCATACAGATACAAACTTCATTTTTTTCTGTTATTTTTTTCTTGACTGATTTTGAAAAGAAGAATGTTTAACCCATTTTGTTGCCTCTCTATACAATAATTATGTTGTTTTAGAGTAGGATAAAGTGACCCCCCACTTTGTGATTAATGATCAGTAAGAATAACATGCAGCCAAATATGGCAGCCACTTTGCTGTCCAGGGTGCCGAGAAATACCCTTATCACTTTGCCAGGCTAGTGCCAACGACTCTGCTACACTTTTGGTCCATCATCATAAGTTTATGTCAGATTAGTGTATATATGTAATCAGCTTTAATTTGGAGGAAACACGTTTTTGCCATGATTACAGTTCAGAAAAGACACAGACATGGTAACCTTCCCCAGTAACTGATTTTGCAGAATGCCATTTCTTCAAATGAAATTGAGAGAAATATCATTTTGTGAAAAAATGTAAATACAAAAGCAATGTTTCATGTGGGAGTGGGGGGGGGGGTGGCATTCCTTGCCAATAAATGAAAGGATCTCTTGCAAGCTCCTCAGTATTTATAACCAAGTGTGTCTTTCCCACAGACTGAGGAGAGTTAAAGTTCTCTTTTTGTACATTAAATGACATTCGGCTTGAAAAAAAATGGGCAGATTGTCCATGGTAACCGTATTAATTGTTATTGTGTGCCTGTTTTTTCCTCATGTGTTTGTAAACTTTTTTCTGCAGTTATGGGTGCCATTGATGAATGTTTGCTTTGTAAAAACCTATCATTTTCAGGTTATCTGCTGGTACTGCTTATAAAACTTGCAATATTGATACAGTTAGACAAAAGTGCCATATTCTTCATGCAACAAACATAACTGTTTCTGTAATTTTATCTGGCTTGGGTGGTGCAGGAGAGGAATTTCAAAAATGTGAAACATTGTACAAATTTATTCTATAAGAAAAACAGACTAAACAGAAATGAGCTATATACTCACTATCTTGCCAGAAAAATGTTGCTTGAAAGTCACTTGAATTTAATCAATAGTTCTGTTTCTAAGTCCTTAAAATTAAATATACTGTGGTGTGGATATGATAAAGTATGCTGGCACCAGATTTCCCACAGTAGGATGAGAACCACAAGCAATAACTGTGGTCACCAATCAAATATATGTTAAATTGATGGAAAACTGTACAGCCTTCAGCTGTGATATGTGCATTCTGGGCTCAGAATGTTCACTGGACATTTGTAATTCATTTGGCATGCTTATTTTCACAGTGTGCAATAACTGTGATGGGGGGAGGGGTTAGTAATAAGCCAGTCCGAGCTGCTAGGCTAATGCATTTCATCTGTCCAGGATCTGCCATCTGTATCACGTTAGCTCTGGCAGTACAAACAGAGGTTAAATTAACAGATGATGTCTGCTAGGAGCTGACCAGAGCTGGTTAAATTCTGCTTGCATGTTGTGTGACTCTGGGCATGTCACTTAACTATTCCAAGCTGCTCAACCTTGGGAACAGATAGTTCTGCTTGAAGAGCCTAATGAGTGCACAATCAAAACAAAAATGGTTTCATTTACCCCAGTAATGTATAGCAACAGAGCAAGTGATAAACTAGTCAGCAGTGACTACACATTCATTTCCAGCAATATCAAGGCAGATGACTTGGATAGCTGGGATCAGGAAAAACACCCTGGTATTAAATGTTATTTCCATTTTACTTTATGTATCTTCAGTTTATTTTTCCATCAAAAGTGATCACATGATGAGATATTTTCACAGATTTGGATATTACACAGATATACTCACCTGGTTCTGTTTTGTTTTTCTAGTACTGTTATACTAAAGTTCATATGATAGGGAGTACACTAAAATTGTTCAGTGTTAGAAAGGTATTTTCAGAATGCATATCTAGTAGTCACATAATAATAAATAAAAAAAATCACTTGCTTATAGGGACAGCAGTGCTATGATTACATTAGTAAGCAGACAAAATCTTTTGAGATGTACACTATCAGTTAAAAAATAAATTGGCAGAACTAATCAAATATATTAAAAATGCTTTATGAAATAGTACATTCTGTAACGCACTACTATTTACTGCCACAGGCACATGTATTTTTCAGGTATTGTATAGGTGGTCCTGAAGCAGCCATGACACGTGTGCTGTAGACATCAGGATAGCCCGTATTCTCTCGACTAGCACGTCACTGCATAAGCTGGCAGAACCTTCCTATTTCATGTGTGGCAACAGCACAACAGTTATTTTTTTTCTTTGAATTTATTATTGTACTTAAAATATTCAAAGCTGCCACATTCTGCAAAAATAGTGGATAGAAAACGTAAATGCCCAGTATGCATTTGGTTATACAAGGAACATAAATGTTTTATTCTTGAGGTCATGGGACATTGGATTTCATCTGCTGGCAGGACATACAGACTGTGGACAATTGCTTGACCAATTCAGTCTTTCCTCTGTAGTATAAAGTCTATATTGCACATGGAAATGCACTTTTAAAGTAGTGCTACATGTGCCTGAAATGCGTTATATATTCCTGAAAACAAGTGTGAAACTTAATCCACCACTGGCTGTAATGTGCTACACTGCTGCTTGTGGTAGCAACAAAAACCTTGACTAAGAGTTACCACTCTGCGTGACCCAGCAGGCAGCTGCCATGATGTTCTTTCAGGGCATTTCTATGTCAAACTGCTGTCAGTACTGGGTGGGTGGGTGGGTGGGAAGGTGCAGCCACTAGAAAGAAGTAGAAACACTCCTCAGTAGAGGACATTTAAAAAGGATAGGGATACAGAGCAGCATGCATCAATTGGGGAGGGAGAAGTGCAAATCGAAAATGATCCTCTTTCATGGGATGAGCACTACGTAATAAAATGAGCAGATACATGTGGTGTTTATAGATGAGGCATTGACACTGTAGTCATAACGAAACATGAACAGCAGGGGAAGAAATGCCCAGAATACAATAAATTAAGTGGGAGATCATCAGAAGAAGGTCTAATAGGGATAAAATAAACTAGTCAGCAGAAGGTGTTGTTTTGTGTTTTAGTGTACCTAGCCTGAGGCCTCTGCCTTTGCCAATTCCATTCACCTCTCCTTGAATTCTGAACCAATTTAAAAGCATCAGTAGTCATTGATTCCATCTCCCAGTGTGTTAACTGGCTCCGCTTGCCATTCACTCACTTTATAAAAACTGTACTTTCTCATAATAAACTGTGATCTGTTGATCTGCTGATCATGGTCCTTTTTTCTGCTCTGTCCTTCCTTTGTAATGCATTTTCTTCACACGCTCACTTTAAAGTTCATTGTACAAGTATAATAGCCTGGGTTACATAACAATATAGCATATTAAAATAGTCAACTGTCATATAATCAACTTCAGAATATCGAATTGTTATGTGGTAAAACTGCAGAAGTTACAAACATGTAGCTACAACGGAAGTGCATATAGTAGTTCCACATATTTTTATATTATTTAAATACTTTCTGCAATAAATTTAAGTTTGAAAATAGTGAAAATATACTTTATTGGGGGACTTTGCCCACTGTATCCCTTTATGTGGGAGAATGCACTCTCCACACCCTACAAACTAGATACATTAACGCCAATGGTTCATTATCTCAGAGTAAAAGGAATACTTGTCTTTGTAACAGCTCTCATGCATTCTCTTTACTATGAGATAGTGCTACTTTAGATTTCTTACATTCAGTTAGTGAAATTATGAGGTTTCAGCACTCAAACCCGGGGTGAAATATATGGCGAGTTGTCTGTTAACTTATTAAAATTTTAATTAACTAACTTTTATAACTTATTATTTTGCTGTTTACATGCATAGTGTGTGCAACTCACTTTGCAGCTCTCAAAATTCATTTTTGCCACCAAATTTATTAATGTCCCTTGGAAGTATCTTCAGGTAGTGCTAAACTATTACTGAATAAACATTAATATTTTAAGGAACATATTCTCTTATCTGAAAGTAATTTAAGGTAAGATTTATAAACATTGCACTGCACAGTGGCACAGCAGATATCATTATTGCCTTACAGCAAGGGGTTCTCTGGTTTGATTCTTGGCTGGGACACCCTCTGTGTAGAGTCTGCATGTCCTCCCTGTGTTTGTATGGGTCTCAGGTACTATGATTTCCTCCCACATTCCAAAGATATGCAATAGGTGGATTGGACACTCTAAAATGGCTGTAGGTATGAGTGTTCATGTGAGTGTGTGGTGTGGAAGAATAGACATGGCAGGGCTAGCCACCTAGCAGTGTGAACCTTGGCTCTAGATGATTGTCTCCGTTGAAGTAGCACACTGACCTCATGTAAAAAAATGGGAAAAGGGGGTTCTGGATGGATTATAAACACTGACTCTGTGCATGAATACATGGTATAAACTGCATGCCAGAGCCCCTTCACAATTCATAAGTGTTCCCAAATGTCATGGAGAGGTGACATACACTATTAGGCACCTAGAGAAGTCCTTAATATGCAGTATTTATGCAGATGATATGCTATACCAATGTCTGCAACTCACATGAGCATGAATTATAAACTATATTATGTAAGACAGTGGAAGTTGTATGGCAGTCTGATTGTGGACTACCAGTGACCAAAGTCCACGAGTCAACAAGAAAAATTTATTGTAAGCGCTTTCATGCACTTCTCATAAGTGCACTTCTTCAGCTGAAAGCGCTTACAATAAATTTTTCTTGTTGACTCGTGGACTTTGGTCAGCTGTTTTCCTCTTATTTTGTTTACCTTGTTTGTGGTTTGTTTGTTTTTACATGTGGACTACCAGTACCAATGTAGGAATAACTGCACTGATTTGTCATGGAGAGTGTTGCTGTGTACAATAAATCATTACCGTGTAATACAATTATCATAAAGTTATGAATACTGTAAGAATTCATAGTATAACACAGATGCGTGTTGTGGTGCTGTGTTGCATACACAGATGGTACACAACACTCACATGTGCTACTCCTTCCGCACAAGTACTAATATGAATCAGCCATCACTGGGAAAATCAACACAAGTAGATCCTCTCATTTACATTAATGTAAACGCTCTTTACTCTGCAATTACAGCCAGTGTGCCTAAAATGTCTGTGATTCACATCTGGCTATGACTGTGGACCACAGTGGAATGGATTACAATAACCATAACATCACAGTAATACTGTAGTAGTTGAGCATATATTGTATCCCAGTTTACCTTGAAGCATTCTGCATTCTGCCTTGCAGGGGGAATAGTGTTTTGGCACATTACATCATCATGCAATGAGAAGTCTAGGATGGTGTGCAATTCACAATCATATGGACATGTCCACAGATGTTGAAACAGAACTGTGAACTCCTTTTAAAAATCTTACTCATCCCAAACCATGTATTGGTCATACTGCTCATTTCCCTTATACAGGGATACACACTGCATTTATTAATCTAGTGATTCATGTATAAATATAGGTGTTTTAAATTTTTGTCATTTTGATTCAGTTGTACATAGTTTAAAGGCATTTTTGTAGAATGTTATTGAAGTCTGTGAGCTGATTAGCTGCAACTTTGAAAATGCAGTAATCCTTACAAAACATAAGACTTTAGCATTGCAGCTGTACTCTGCATTGTTCTTTATAAAACCTATCAAGACCTCAGTGCAGCATTTTCAGAAGCGGCCTTTTTAAAACTGGTCAGAATGTCAGTGTAACAGTTCCAGTAATAGCTGAAGCAGACATAGCTATCACATGCTTGCTGCCTTACTACCTTAGAGGGTAGTTTCAAACTGTTTCCTCTGCCTCATTCAGAATACCTCTGTAGTCTCATTCCCCTATCTCCTTGTTCATCTTTACTTGTCTTCTACCCTGCGGTCTTAAGTTCTTGCCTCATAATGCCCTTCTCCTTGTGCATTTCCTTTTATTTAGTTCATCATCCCTTTCTATCCTTTGTACTTTATCTGCCTTTATACCCTTTCCATCTGATTGTTTTCCTCCCTCCTATCAAGTTTTAGCTGTCTTCCCCTTATACCCAACACTCCTAGTTACCTTTCCCTTTTGTTGTCATTTTCTATTTTCAAGAACACCCTTTTCTCTTCACCCCTTATTTCCATTTCACTTTAAGGGACAGTCATTCTAATACACATTTCAAAAGCAACTGTAGCAATACAGTGTCAGGAGACCTTTGAGTAAGCTGAGTGTGCAAAACAGGGTTTCAGCATCTCATGTCTTCCATCTTTCTTCTACTATTTCATTCCACCCCTCAGCTAATAGCTAATGTTTTTGAGCCTTTCCTTCTTCTGGCTGGTTGGTTCTGGTACTAGTGATACCTCTGTAAATGCTTCTACTTCCCAATCATCAAAACCCAAATCCCAACAGAATGATGTCACCTCCTTAGTTCTCACCACTGCCTTACTTGTAGTCCCTCTAAGTAGAACATGATATTCATTTTATATGTAATATGCGTGTGTAGTCATTCACCCTGTATATAAAGTCATGTAAATATTGTGCTTTCCCTGCGCTGAGACTGAAATTGGTCCAATGGGATTTAATAAAGTCAAAATAAATAAAATGAAACATCATTTACCGTTTTAACCACAATATGTGAACATTCTTCTCCTTTGTGTGCCAAGCTGATCACTACATAAAATGTTGCGGTGAAGGTAAGTCCTGGAAACAGTTCTTTCCTCACAAAGCTCCTCCCTTCCCTCTAGTGATTTAGTTCCCTATCATGATAGGACCAGTAAAGCTGGAAGTGGATGCTGGCAGCCCCTGTGGATTGAATACATTATTTAGCCAGATGTAAATGAATTGAACACTTTCATTTTATTTCATAAAAAAATTAATCAAAAACAAATATAGAAAAATCTTTACCACTTGCATAAAACCTCAAAAAAATCACGTGGTCATAATCCAACAATTGTGACACATTGAGATACAGTTTAAAGTGATCATGTCATTTAAACCCATGATTAAACATGACCCCCAAACAACGCTGAAACTACAACTCTATAGTCTCTGAAACTGTTAAAATCACCTCCCCTTAGATTAATTTGGGTTGCTGTAAAATCTAAACCAAAAACTTCTTAACGTTCTTGCATAGTATTGCATACTTAACCAATGCATTGTGTAAAGTGACATGCTTAATTGCATAAACATAAATATGCTCATATATTTTGTCCCTCAGACTTCTTATGGTTTTACCAACATAATATGCTAGGCAAGTTGTGCAGCTTGTTTATACACCCTTTGGAATGGCATGAAAAATTTCATTTAATGCCAAATATCCTGGTATTATTTTTTCCTTGAAAAAAGATTCTGTATTCATGTATCTACTCTGGTTACATGTCCAAGAGAGTAAAGTCCTATTCCTTTTCTTGATTGGTTGATATTTAAAATTTTTCTTTTCCAATAAATTTTTAAGGCACATCCATTTCTTAAAAAGCTGCCCTTGGGCATTTACTTACTACCTTTGCAAATTTGTTGTTATCCAAAGTACAACCTTTCAATTGTCAGATATAATATTTAACCTCTTTTTACATCACAAGAATATGTGAAGAACAATACTTGATTAAAATCAATATCTTATCATTTCAATCTATTACTTTGCCAACCTAAAACAATGGTCAGTATAGATGAAAAGTTATTACCCATATAATCCCATATTTCTTGGCACACCAACTTTAGTAAAGTACTAGGATACCCCCCTCTTGAGAAACACGTCTCCAATTTAATGCTTTCCTCCTTTAATACATCATCATTTGATGTGTTAACCTTGCAGCTCCAACAAATTGCCCTTTAACAAAATTGTTCCTAGCAATTTTTGGATGACAAAATATAAATAGAAATGGAATTTTTGTAAATCAATCAATACCCTTGACATCAAATGTTACATCTAAATAATCATAATCTTCAAGCATGTGCCAGCTTGAGAAAATTGGTAGTTGTTTCCACCCACTGCATAAACTTGAAAAATTAATTTTAATCCCCTTTGACCAAAAAACAAAGGTCATCAATAAATCTGGTATATAAAAAAACAAGTTTCCAAAGATGAATTTAGTTTCCTATTGTCCTAAGACAAGGTTGGCATGGGTGGGGGCCATCTAAGCACTCATCACCACCCTTTTAACCTGTTTGCACATCTTTTTATCAAACAAAAATAAATATCTAAAACCAAATCTAAGAAAATACAAATATTGACAATATCCATATGTCCATTTAAAAAAAGACCTTATAAATTCTACACCCTGATCATTTGGGATGTTATTATATAAGGTCACAACATCTACAGCTGCAAAAATTCAAAATCTAAACCAGCTTCTTGTTTCTGAAAATATGTTTCATGGCATCCATGGTTTATTAAGCTTCTGACATTCTTTTGTATTTCAGATAAATCTCATAAAGTCATAGCGTCACAAAATGATGCAGTTCTTTTTTTAAATGTTCTAATGTGCTGCTATCCTTTTGGCTTTTTTTCACCTCTTTATTAATGCAGCACAGTAGAACAGTAGATAGCATTGTTGCATCACAGCAATAGGTTCCCCAGTTCAGTTCTTGACTAGGGTGTCTTCTGTGCTGATTCTGCATGTATTACCTGTGTTCCCGTAGGTTTCTTCCAGCTTCTCCGGTTTCCTCTCAGATTCTAAAGACATGTAGTAGATGTATTGGACATTCTAAATTGGCCATAGGTGTGAGTGTGCATTGGAATCTATGGTATGGAAGAACAGCTGTGGCAGGAATAGCCACCCAGGGGTGTGAATCTTGGCTCTAGATGATTGTCGCTATTGAAGTGACACTCTGACCTCATGATCAAAAGTAGGAAAGAGGAGTTATGGATGGATGTAAAAATAGAAATACAGCATGACAGCTACTTTAATCTTCCAGCAGTAAAGGGGGGAGATGCCTGTCTCTTTTGGTGGAACTGCATTCAGTCAAAAGGTTAGGATCCAGGTAAGGATATAAAGTATCCTTGATCTGATCATTACTAACCTGGAAGACGTAAACAGGCAGATGTGAGGGAGCCACTGTGCAGCTTTAGTCAGCCGAGTGCAGGTCACAGTGTGCACCACAATTCCCTGAGAATGGAAGGAAGGAGAACTAGTGGAGGAGAAGACTTGGACATGCTGGAAAGTCAGTGAGATAGAATGCCAAAGATAGAAGGAATTAATATCGGTGACATAAACGGAGGTGTAAGCTATTCCTGAACTGCAGGTATCTTTAGAAAGTCTCCAAAATGCCTGGCACAGACTCAGAGCCAGGAATCTACTTAATAGCAAGCACAATCATGTTGTTAATGCTGTTGCCTTATTTAATAATATAACAAGCCAAATGCATACTGTCAGCATGCTCAGAGCACATGCAAGTGTGTGCTGAGGGGGAGGGGGGTCATCCTGCTCCTAGACCAGCAGTGAATAGCATTAGTTTATAAAATGCAGCAAGGGCATAAACTGCAAAATCCAAAGGCAATATACACTTGTAGTATGCTGGAGCTGATCTTTGCATTACTTGATTTTATACCTACCTGAAGTGTTTAACACTTCCAAGATTTAGATGTAAAGCCATATTGCTGGATCTGAAGTTGTTCACACTGGTTGGCTGATAAGGGCACCAGGGACAGGAGGTGACAGCATGTACAGAGTTGGAGATGTGTATCTGATCCCCATCAGGATCCACAAAGAAGTCTGCAAGCAGATGCATGTGGCTTAAAACATGTTGGCATCCTTGTCTGTTTATCATTTTTGATATGTAACAAAAATGTTCTATTTCTGCATTCTGAGCTTCTCAGTACACAGTCCACTTAACAAATATTTATAGACTCCTTGAAGATTACATAACAAAAGGGCCATGGAAAGAGCTTTGTGGAGCACTGCACTAAAAAAAGCTGCAGTAGCTTCAAAGAAACACTGGCTTCAGTCCAGAAGCACTTCATTTCACATCCTTCTATGGAGATACTGTCTGCATTTTCTAAGCAAAAGGAACTTGGCACACAAATGTTGGTCACAATCTCATTTCCAGACGCAACTTTCACCGATTCAGTTAAAATCTAGCCATCTATTAAGCAGGATGACTCTGTTATCCATTGAAATCCCAACATATTATGGTTTAAGAACCACAGCCTTTGGTACTGGAAACTAAGTTGTTTCATAAAACAAACTTTCCCACACAACAGATTAAAACATAAGAACTCGCAAGGGGTGATATCAAATTAAACTGTGTGTGCAACTTGGGTCACTTCTCTCAATGCACATTCTGAAAAATTATATTATTTTCAGTTTCAGAATGAGGAATTATAAATTAAATAAAAACACTGCAAGAAGAAAACTGTCTTCTTAAAGATAAATGTTTAGAATTAAAAATGAGATCCCATGACTACAATATCTGCCAACCTGGTATACCAGAAAAATGAAATTAAAGACGTATTTCGGATTTATTTCTCACTGTTTTTCATCAAAACAAAGTATTTCCAAACCTTTCTTTGTAATGTAGTTTCCTGTTTGTGACCCAGGCAAAAAGGGTTTAATTAGCAGCTCTGGAACTGGAGAAATAAGGCAGGGAGAGAGAGAGACCAGTGAAGAGGCATGGCTCACTTGCTTCTCCTGGGAAGGGGGAAGATTTGCCCTCACTTGGGGGCATACTAGGCAATGCTAACTCCTTGGTGGAGACTGGGATGTTTGCTTCTCATGTCTTGGAGGTGGGACAGGGCTGCTTGGAGGGAATGACCCCTATGGAAGTGAGGTTACATCCTCCACTGTTGGCCCATTGCATATCCCCCTACACCTCATGGTGTGTGGTGGGAGGGATGAGAATAAACTGAGAACAATTCTCAAACCTTCCAATGGCTGTTTGAATGATAGTTTCTCCCACTCTTCCCTTGGCCTTACCCTGATGAGACAAAACAAATGGACCAACTGACTGGGAGGGGACTGATGATCGACAATGGACAAGTAAAGACACAGAAAAAAAACATTTCTGTTGAAGAACTTTTTCACAAGAACGCATTCATGTTGTCCATCAAGTGGTCAGGATAACCCCTATTTTAAATCCTCAACTAAGAGCCATCATTCTCAAGTTCACTTACTATTAAGATGGTAACAAAGTATGACCTACATGCTGGAACAACATAAACGTATCAGTTAATGTTAAAAAACAAGATTATTTCAAGATATCTCACAGAAGCTGCCAAACAATGGACTTAGTTTTTACCCTTCAGACATGTTTTTTTTTTTTTGGAAACATTGGCTGTTCTTTAGAAAATACAAGGTTAACTTTTAAATCCAGACTCACACTTAGAATTAATAGCTATGCAGTGGATAGATTAAGGTACCCTTTTTGTCATTGGAGGAATTAAAACTAATCTAGACCCTATTACTTGAAGACTGTATTCCAGACAAATGAAAAGAAGGATTTCATAATCAGTTTGCCATCGCCTGACCTTATTTATTTATTTAGAACTTATGAAAATATTACAGTAAATGTACTAAATGCAGTTTTCTTTTTCATATCATGCTCATAGTTTGGTGTAAGAGCTTTGATTTCCAAGTGACCTAATGACTTTTTGATATTTTTTTTTTTTCATTTTTATTGTTACATGAGATATGCAGTGGACTAGGAACAGTTAACTTTCTAGAACATTAAGATATATTTTGTTTACTGTTTTAATCCAGAGAGAGTGAGTGCAGTATTCAGTCTTTAATGGACCGTAACAATAAATCTGAATAACTTTCATTTTTCTATATAGGTTTAATGGATTTGACTCAAATCAGCTGTCTGTCTTTAAATGTCAGACATATCTACACAATATGCAATATGCTCCATTCAGTTTTATCAGTTGTTATTGTTTCTCTGAATGATTTAGCAGGCATTTTTTTCTTGCTCAATGTTCTGTTATATTGCATAAAGAGCTGTTGCTTGCTAACTCTGCACTTCTACTTGGATTTTCTAGATGAGGCAATATGTTGCTAGCAGCAAATACATTTGATTTAAGACTTGTCTAAAATTTCCATTGTCTCTATCATAGATGTCATATGTCTATTCAGTGTATGCAAGACAGCTTCATTTAGAGACCTAATTTTTAGGTGTTATTCATTCCTTACCAGTTGTTACTATTTTGTTTGATTAACTGACTTAAGTTGGCAAGTGCTTTGTCATATTGTTTCATGGCCTGTTGTATATAGTTAAATGTTATTTAATGAGTCTCTTTGTTAGATGGAACAGTTAATAACAGCAAACATATTAGATCTGAACTCAGTGAAAACTTTAAACCTCAGGAGCATGCAGACACAAACTGTCATATTGTTTCACACAAATCTAATCAGTTGGCATTATGATGGCTTATGCTTTCATCAACTTCTACCTCTCTAAAGTTGTTTTTACAAAGGCGAACTCCCACTCCACCCCTTATTGTTGGTGGCTGCACTTTCTGCACCGATCACTTGTGTATGCTAACTCCAAGTTGTTGCTATATCTTGGAGAAAGGGGAATGCTCTGAGACACAATGATCAAACACTTTGTATAAGTTGGCCCTATTTTTGCACATTCAGTCTTGTTCCCTGACTTGTAAATAGCCTTGGACTTTAAAACTGTTACTTTCTGAATCCTTCTCTTTAGATTGCTTAATTATTCTTCATTTGCTGTATATATTCTCCCTCTTCCATCCCTCTCTGTTCTTTTTACTCCATTGTCTTGTTTATTTCACTTCGGGCTCCATTCCTCCCCATCTTCTATGTAGTCATTTTTAGCTCTTTTATCCCCTTATAACCATTGTGAAACAACCTTCCTGCCCACTTTTATTGCATATAAGTTTACAGTGCTTTTTCACATGCCCTTTTTGCCGACACTATTCATATCATTTTTTTGGACAAATATAGCTCTATGTTTCAACTCTCCGCAAAAATAACATTTAGGTTGTCTATAATAATAATAATAATAATAATAATAATAATAATAATAATATAAAGTACATTTAGTTTAAGTGTATAATATTTCACATATGAATTACATTTGTCTCTTCTGTTTTCAGGCTAACAGAACATTCCTACCCCAGAGATGATATTCAGTAACACTCACTCTACATCAGCATCAACCCACTTTTACCATTTTGTACATGGGGCTAGGATATCACATCAAGAGCGACCATCACCTGCAGCCAGTGTACCACACAGCATCACAGTACACCGATAACATCATTTTAATGTGTTTCTCATTCATATTTTCATGTTTATATTGTATACAAAACAGTTTTCTTCTTTTGCAAAGTCCTTGACACTACTGAAAAGCAACTCAGTGATTTCTCTGTTTCATTGTGATCAAACTATCTTAAAAATCTGTCCAAAATCTAAAATGTCTCAAAATATTAACAACAGATCTTTACCAAGATATAATATTGATCTGACTTCAGTAACTATAATATTCACTAGTTTCACAAGTTTGGTTCCAAAAAATATCTGTTGGAAACTTGACAGACTCCACATTACCTTTTTTCTTAGTTTTTCTTATTAGTGTATCTAGTATTCTCACCACTGCAACATAACCATTTATAATTTTGGCTGGGTTTGAAGATATTTCTGCTTATGCATCTATCTCCTAAGAGACACCCTAAAATTTCAGTTCCTCATATTTATCTGGCTGTGTCAGGTAGGCATGGCACACATACATTTATACTCTGTTGTTTACTTTAGACAGCAGCACTGTCATCTATGCACTCCCATATATCTGTCTATCTGTCTGTCTATCTATCTATCTATCTATCTATCTATCTATCTATCTGACTAACATCCTACTTATGTTTCTGCAAGTTTTTTATTCATCTAATCTTAGTAGTCAGCAAATATTTTCCATCAAAATCAGCCACTTTGATGTCCATTATGCTTCCATTTATTCACCATCAAAAGAATGGTATTATTTCCAGCCATATCAGATGGTTCACTCTTTCATCTCCTCTCCTCTACCTACTCCATCTTGTCTCCTTCCACCATGCACCATTGCCAGGAATATTAAGAAAGAGTAAGAATACTTTAAAATGCATTTATGTGTTACATAGATATGGTCACAGAGATAGATAGACAGTCAGATGAATATACAGACCGACAGACAGAAAGACAGATTAATACATAGACAGATAGACAGCTAGACAGCTAGACAGATAGATAGATAGATAGATAGATAGATAGATAGATAGATAGATAGATAGACACACAGATTAATAGATGGATAGACAAACGGATCGGTAGATAGATTGAAAGAGAGATAGATAGATAATAGAGTAATAGATAAAGTGATAGATAGATGGAAATCTGTAGATGTAGATATCATAGTACTTTTTCTCTAATTATCACTCCATTCTTTTACATAACCACTTTTGTAATCTATCAAACTTTATACATCCTATTTTTTGTTGTACAATAACTATTCACATCTTATTTTCTGTATGAACCAGTAATATGATAAAATATCTTCTTAAGTACCTTATAATATTATAACCATATCCCTATGCCTTAAATGCTTTCTCACGTAATCCATCTTCAAACAATTCCATACCTGTTTAATGTTCACACATTCCATGAACATATGTTGCGTTATTTCTTCTATTTTACACAAATTACTAATTATTTCTTCTTTAGCTTTATATTTTATTATACCCTTAAGAGGCAATATTATTCAAAGAATACTTCCACAAAAAGTACGACTTTCTAATTTGCTCTTATATCTACTTCTGTTTCCTTTGACAGTTTTTTCCACATGGGTTATCTCTATAATTGTAGTGCATGTAGCATGGTGATTACGCTCCAAAATTCAGAAAAAGACAAATCATTAAAGTGGCGTGAGACTTGACCTTTATAATTGTTAAGCACCCAATGCTTAAGTTGTTAAGGTCAGGTCTAGGACTAGGCATTCAAATCTGCCAGTACTGAACGGTAAATGACAGCGACAGTACTACTGTCTGAAGTGATAATGTGTCCCTTTTTCTTACAAACTTAGAAACTCGCTAGAATAGCAGGATGTGCTTACCAGAAGTTTTTTTTTTTTATAAAAGGTACAAATTCTGAAACTCAAATGTATGTCACTTTTCAGTGACTTCAATCCTCCATCATTTCTCAACCAAGGATTTTATGAAGAACAGACCAAACGAATGAGGAAGAAATCTGAACATTATGTGAAAATGTGGACCATTGAGAGCCATGAAACTATCTTTCTGTCTGACAGTATCCCCCCCCCCCAAGTGCTTTACAGCTTTGGAAGCCATGTAAACACTTAGCATTTGTTTCCTCTTTTTTCTGTAACTAGTAGTACATGTATACAGCTCCATGCACTACAAAGAATTATGAACCAGTCACCAATCATAACTCTTTATTATGTGTTCTCTACATTAATGCCAAGAAATTCTCCTCTCAAGCTTTGCCCTCGAGCAGTGAATTTCTTAGTAGCTGTGTCTCAAGCACATAATAAACAGCTTATGATCAGCAACCTGATTCTAATCCTCCATGTTTTGGATTACGTTTTCATGCCTTGCTTTTCTTTCATTTGGCATGTTCTCCATTTATGCTTTCCATTTTATAATTTTTCCTGGAATTCTCTTAATTCAATACTTTCCAAACTTCTTCTTTCATATTAATACTTTCTTAAAACTTTTCAAAATTGTGCATATTTTATTTTGGAATTAGTGCAGGGGATTGAGGCTTTGGGTTGTTAATGGACTACTTTGTATAGTCAATGGTTGGATTCCATCAGCTTAACATTACTTGCTATGTGATTTTGAGCCACTTAACCAAACAGAGGTCCCAGGCTGAGCCTGAAAAATGTTCATGCCTATGAGTGTTGTAATGTGACTATCAGATAAAAATAAATAAATAAATAAGCCATTTTCAAAAGTGAATATATGATGCAAAAAACACCAGGGAGTGGGGGTTAATTAATCCCAATCTTTCCTTACTAACATTTTTCTGAAGTACCTCCAGTTTAATGGGGTTTAGCCTGCAGTTCCATACTGGTGGAAAATAATCTCTAATAATACTTTTTTTCTTTATCACTAAGGAAAGAAAAAAAATACTACTCAAATATACCAGCTTTCCTGTTAACAGTAAAAGTATTTAAACACTTTGTTTTGGAAACATAGCTTAATTATTTTTTTTACATTTTTAGTACATGCCACAATTATTGCAGTAGACCATATCACTTTTGCTCAAATAGTTGCACTTTGCAGCAACTCTGATGCTTAATATTGATATCTCCTTCTTCAAAAACATATCTCTTCTAGTTTCCTTCTGCCTTCTAATCCTTTACTCTTAATTCCTTTTCCTCTCTGAATTTCCATCATGCTGATGTTGGGTCTATCTGAAGTGCTTACATGCTACTAACTTGTGAAACACTTGCTCACTGACACATGCTCAAAAAGCAAGTGCTCTAACTCCCAGTAGCCCAAACTCCTGTAACTACTTAGCCCTTCCAATATCTTACCTTGTAAAGTTGTTTAGCCCTACCAGAGCCCCAATTCTAAGCTTAAAATTCCTGCCCAGTCGCTAACCCAAGTCCTTGCACTCTTACCCTAAAACCTGACTTCTCTCTCTCTAACCCTAAAATCCCTGATTGCTTCCTAAACATAAATAGTCCAGACACCCTCTCTAAACCTAAAGTCACTGATCATTGCCTAACTCTAAAGCTTCCCTCCCATTCCCTAAATCTAAAACTTCCTTTCTTCTCCTTGACCCTAAAACTCCCCTCCCACTCACTAAACCTAAATCACCATCCTGATCACTGCCCTAATCTACACTCGTACTCCCTCCCTATGGCTGCCACACTTACCTCGCTCAGACTCAAACAATGTGTTCAGGTAAGGTGAGGCAGCTGATTGCTTGAACTTGTATTTGAGTTTGAGTGTGAACGACAGACTACATGAGGTACAAGATGCTGGAGTCTTTATCTTTGAGACAGTATTTATCAAATGTTTGCTACTCAAGTGCTTGTAGTATAGTGGCCAATGCTAATTCTTAGCTAATAGTACCAGATCATCTGTGAATGACATTATTATTGGCAAGGAGATCCCTGACAGAAATTCCAAATCCATGTTCCAAACTTGAATTTTGTTTTATAAACTGCATTAATAGCTTGAACAACACCAACGTCATTGGCTGACTTTGTTTTACCCTTTTTGTATATTTTTCCTGGTGCCCATCCATTTGCTTTCACTGTAATACCACCTTTCATATACCAGTTCTTAGTACCTAACTGCCTTTTTCCCTATATCAGCATCATCAACTCCCCTTTTCCCATTTTTTACATGGCGTCGGGTGTCATGTCAACTGTCACCATCTCTCTCTGTTTTGTTCCACTCTCCTACCTTCTTCAACAATCATGCCTCACTGTTGCAGGTCTTCTCTCACACAATCCATCCATCTCTTTGCTGGATACCCTTTTTTCCTCTTGCCTTTATCCTGTCTGTCCCAAATCTTCTTCACCAGATTGTCTTTTGCATTTCTGCGCATGTTCCTGAACAACTGTAATCTGCTCTATTTGACCTTTTCTGTAATAATTGAAACTACTTTGTCTTCTGCTCTTATGTCCTCATTTCTTTGTCTGTCCCACAGTGTGCATCCTTCATCTCCGTTACCTCTAGCTTCCTCAATTGCTCTGACTTTACTACCCAGATTTCTGTACCATATAGTAGTACTGATTGCACCACTGTTTTGTGCACCTTACTTTTCAGCTTATTTGGCCTTCTACTATCATACACTTCAGTTACACTTCGTGGCAGATGGCTCCAGTCCCTTTGATTCTAGTTTTGATTTTCTCATTCAGACTTCCTTTCTCCTCAACCACCACTCTCAGATACTTAAAGCTTTTGACCTGTTCCACTATTTTCCCTTCTATCTTACTTTTCTGCTTCTTCTGATTTCCCCCATTTGCTGCCATTACAACTGTCTTATCTGCACTCATTTTCATCCTATGTACCTTCCGTTTTGCATTCCATTCCCCTGTCCTTTGCTAATTATACTTATAATGCCACATCATCTACAGACAGCAGCTTTGTTGCTCTGTCCTCTCCAGCCTGTTTTCTAATGTAGTCCTTCACCATAATAAATGGCTCAGAGCTGAACTCTGATGCATTCCCACTCCCACTGGGAAGCCCTCTATGAGACTGAACACACTATGTGGGTCCTTGTACATAGCTTGACTAATTCTACCAATGTTTCTGGGACTTCGAACCACCACAAGACTGCCCAAATCACCTTTCATGGGACCTTGCCATATGCTTTCTCCAAGTCTAGAATGCCCAGTTGGACTCTTTCCTCATTTCTAGCTTCTTCTCAAGTATCTGTCTCACTGCCAACATTGGGTCAGTTGTGCTATATCCTGATCTGAATCTGAACTGCTCACCTCTCATCTTACTTTCTACTACTCTGCATGTTCATTTATCAATCACTCTTTCCAGAACTTTCATGCAGTTTTACAGGCGTTTGATGCATATTTTCTTTATTTCATATTTATAAAAAATCCTTTTCTTCGTTGTGTGTGTGTCACTGTGCGAGCGCAAATGTGTGTGTGTGTGTGTGTGTGTGTGTGTGTGTGTGTGTGTGTGTGAGAGAGACCGCGTGCACGTGTGTGTGTTTGTGTGTGTGTGTGTGTGTGTGTGTGTGAAACCGTGCGCACGTGCATGTGTGTGTGACCGCATGCACGTGTGTGTGTCACTGTGCGAGCGCACGTGTGTGTGTGTGTGTGTGTGTGTGTGTGTGTGTGTGTGTGTGTGTGTGTGAGAGACCGCGCGCACGTGTGTGTGTGTGTGTGTGTGTGTGTGTGTGTGTGTGTGTGTGTGTGAGACCGCGCGCACGTGTGTGCGTGTGAGACCGCGCGCAAATGTGTGTGTGTGTGTGTGTGTGTGTGTGTGTGTGTGTCACTGTGCAAGCTTGCGAACGTGCGAGTGTGGGTGTGTGAGAGAGACTGCGTATGTGTGTATGTCAATGTCAGTTTGACTTTTTTTCCAATTTCTTACTCTCTTAGCAATGGTTACTTTATCTCCCACCATTTCCAACTCTAAAATTATCCCCTTCCTCATCAGCAGCATCCAGTCATAGCAGCTTTCTGTATTAATTTTTTATGTACAAGTAGTTACTTTTACCTCATTTGCATTAAATTCAGTTGTCATCTATATCATTGTTTTATAAAACATCTTCAGTTGTTATAGTTTCTCCAGCTTCTTTCATTTCTATTTTTATTCTCTGTATTTCCATCTTCTATACTTTTATGCTCCAGTAAGTCATAATCAAACCATGCATTAACTTGTTTTAAAGATTTTGCACATTACATAATGCAATTTTGTAAAAGCTGTTCCATTTCCCCACATTAAGGGCATTTGCGTTTATTGGAGATAGTCATCATTGGGACGCATCTACTTATTTTAGGATGTTCCAGTAACAAACAATACCATACATTCCTTTAATATTCACCACACTGGGTTATATGCAACAATTTTGTCCACATGCAAGGTTGCAAGAAGTTCTCATATCCCAGTCCATAACCCTCTTAAATCTGTAACTTTTTAAAATGTAGGTAAGAGTCTGACACACATCTTCAAAGTAGTTAAGCAAATATTTCTGTTTCAGTACATCAGCTGTGCAATGAGCAAGAAGTCGACATTTACATTTATTTTGCACAATAGTACTTTGTGTGTATTTAACTGGACCAGGGAATTTCAGACTCTTTTTCTTCACAAGCTACAACAAAATTTTCTGCCTGGAAAAACTCTCAAAAGAAATATCACAGATTTTTTTTTTTTTTTTGCTTAAATTTATACATGTGCTCATAACCTGGGGCTAAAACCAGAAATTAGTAAACCTTTCTCCTAAGTTTCATATTGATTAATGGTAAACCTCTTTCTGCAAACTCATACGTAATACTCCTTGTATAATTTACAATTTAGCAATGGATCAGCATCTCGGTGGCTTCTATTTCCTCCATCTTGGTTTACCAGTATTTGTCTTTCCACACTCAACAGACGGCAGAAGAATTTCACCAGTGGCAAATTTTCCCTTGTCAATATGAATACTGCCTCATTTCACCACTAAAAATAGATTATGCCTGGTCAGGTTAACTTTGTGAACACAATGAAAACAAAAACAAACAAACAGACTAAATAAATAAATAAATAAATAAATAAATAAATACATAAATGATGCAAGTGAATATGTAAGTAGGTGAGTAAGCAGATGGCCAGGTTTGGAGCACTATGGTACTTCACTAGGTATTCAGAGCCAGAAGTTGGATGAGTTTAAGAGGATTGTGGTGTAACACTAATTCAGGTACTTTTGGAAGCATTAGAGTAATGCAGTGCTGACACTGTAGTAGCTAAGGCTGCCAATAATTGTTGTGTGTGATAATAAATTGAGTGTTTTATCAGTATTGATATTTTAAAACATAGGGTCCCCAGCTGTTTTCAGGGTTAGATCATTCTGCAAGGCACTTGGGGCATTATTTTTAAAGACATGTGGCCTCTAAAGATACAGATGTCAATGTCACATTATACAGACAACAGGTAAGACCTCATACAAAATATTGTATTCAGCTCAAGAGGCCAAAATGGGAAAGGTGCATGAAGCTGAGTGAGTTTGTAACAGGCAGATGTCAAAAAAGTAAAGGGGACAGGAAGATAGGAAGATAGAAGGAATGTACTGCGAAAGTGCACACTTAGAAAGGAAAGCGTTACTAGCATAGTAAAGGAAACGAGGGCTATGAAGGACTGGGTTGAAGTACTGGGAATGTACACAGTGGAGAAGGGAAGGGATACTGAGCTGGCAAAGGGAAATGAGGATGCGAAGACGCACTCGTTATACTGAGAGTGTTCACAGTGGTGAAGAGAAGGGTTGTACATGTAGAGAGGTGCAATGGGGGCATGATTAAAGGATATGGTCACAGTAATGAAGAATGTACAAAGTGAGAAAGAAATGGGTTACTAAAGTGATGAGTGGAATGTACACACTGGGGAATGGGTTACTAAAGTGGTGAGTGGAATGTACACACTGGCGAATGGGTTACTCAAGTGGTGAATGGAATGTACACCCTGGGGAATGGGTTACAAAAGTGATGTGTGGAAGGTACACACTGCGGAATGGGTTACTAAAGTGGTGAGTGGAATGTACACACTGGGGAATGGGTTACTAAAGTGGTGAGTGGAATGTACACACTGGGGAATGGGTTACTAAACTGGTGAGTGGAATGTACACACTGGGAAATGGGTCACTAAAGTGATGAGTGGAATGTACACACTGGGGAAAGGGGTTACTAAAGTAGTGAGTGGAATGTACACACTGAGGAATGTGTTACTAAAGTGGTGAGTAGAATGTACACACTGGGGAACGGGTTACTAAATGGTGAGTGGAATGTACACACTGGGAAATGGGTCACTAAAGTGATGAGTGGAATGTACACACTGGGGAAAGGGGTTAATAAAGTGGTGAGTGGAATGTACACACTGAGGAATGGGTTACTAAAGTGGTGAGTAGAATGTACACACTGGGGAATGGGTTACTAAATGGTGAGTGGAATGTACACACTGGGGAATGGGTTACAAAAGTGATGAGTGGAATGTACACAGTGGGGAATGGGTTACTAAACTGGTGAGTGGAATGTACACACTGGAGAATGGGTTACTAAAGTGGAGAGTGAAGTGTACACACTGGAAAATGGGTTACTAAAGTGGTGAGTGGAATGTTCATACTGGGGAATGGGTTATTTAAGTGGTGAGTGGAATGTACACACTGGGGAATACTTTACTAAAGTGGTGAGTGGAATGTACAGACTGGGGAATGGGTTACTAAAGTGATAAGTGAAATGCGCACACTGTGAAATGGGTTACTGAAGTGATGAGTGGAATGTACATACTGGGGAATGGGTTACTAACGTGGTCAGTGGAATGTACACACTGGGGAATGGGTTACTAAAGTGGTAAATGGAATGTACACACTGGGAAATGGGTTACTAAAGGGGTGAGTAGAATGTACAGACTGGGGAATGGGTTACTAAAGTGGTGAGTGGAATGTACACACTGGGGAATGGGTTACTAAACTGGTAAGTGGAATGTACACACTGGGTAATGGGTTACTAAAGTGATGAGTGAAATGAACACACTGGGGAATGGTTACTAAACTGGTGAGTGAAATGTACACACTGGGAAGTGGGTCACTAAAGTGATGAGTGGAATGTACACACTGGGGAAAGGGGTTACTAAAGTGGTGAGTGGAATGTACACACTGAGAAATGGGTTACTAAAGTGGTGAGTGGAATGTACACACTGGGGAACGGGTTACTAAATGGTGAGTGGAATGTACACACTGGGGAATGGGTTACAAAAGGGATGAGTGGAATGTACACACTGGGGAATGGGTTACTAAACTGGTGAGTGGAATGTACACACTGGAGAATGGGTTATTAAAGTGGAGAGTGAAGTGTACACACTGGGAAATGGGTTACTAAAGTGTTGAGTGGAATGTACACACTGGGGAATAGGTTATTAAAATGGTGAGTGGTATGTACACACTGGGAAATGGGTTACTAAAATGGTGAGTGGAATATACAGTGTGAAATAGGTTACTAAAGTGGTGAGTGGAATGTACAAACTGGGGGAATAGGTTACTAAATGGTGAGTGGAATGTACATACTTTGGAATGGGTTACTAAAGTGGTGAGTGGAATATACACAGTGGGAAATAGGTTACTAAAGTGTTAAGTGGAATGTATACACTGGTGGAATGGGCTACTAAAGTGGTGAGTGTAATGTACACATTGAGAAATGGGTGGGTTGCTACAATGGTAACTGTGGGCATAGAGTACGAGGATAGGGTCAGTGGGTCAAGTATGTACACAATGAGAAACAGAAAGTGTACTAACATGATAAGGAGAAGTGTGGCACATGGCTCATGAAGACGGTGACAGCATTCTGAGCATGTATACACCGAGGGATAGAAAGGTCACTAACATGATAAAGCAGACAGGGGCATATGGTATGTGAGGACAGGGGCAGCGTAATAGGAATGTACACAATGGGAAATGAGTGTTTACTGAGGTGATAAGGGAATAGAAGGGAGATGTTGAGTATGGAGATTAGCTCCATGTATTACTGGAAAAATGCACACACACACACACACACACACACACACACACACACACACACACACGCACACACACACACACACACACACACACACACACACACACACACACACACACACACACACAGACACACACACACACACACACACACACACACACACACACACACACACACACACACACGCACACACACACACACACATATATATATATATATATATATATATATATATATATATATATATATATATATATATATATATATATCTTGGGATCTACTTCACATGACTAAAAACTAACAATACTGAAACTTATTTTTCCGAGTTCACAATCTAGAAATCTCAAAATACTGAAACCTGATTTCACCGACTACCACTACACCGAAAAGTGACAATACTGAAACTTCAAAATACCGTCTTTCAAAATACCAGGCCTCCTGCACCCCCACACACCCTGCAAATTAAATATACCAACTCCAAGATCACACTACATCTGTAAAACTGCATGCACAAGAAGCACATTATTGTTCATTATAAATTACCGATATTGCCTGGAGCATCTTACATACATCCGCCATGTTGAACAGGTACATATTAGAAATCTTTAAAGCCATACGCCTAGAGTTAACATGAACTTTGTATCTACTCTTTAGTTACTTTTCTGATTGCCCTACTGACATACAAAAGTATGAAGTTAGCAATTAGTTTAAACATAGGGCAAAAGTAAATAGAGATTTGCCATTTATAAGAGCCATTGTAAAACTTTTAGAAATGTGAAGTATTTCATGCATGAATGTGTTATTAGGGGAAGTACAAGACATTTAATTTTGAAGATGTTTAATTTACAGAGAAAAAAATCATTGGTATTTACAAACTTCTTTAATGTTTTGCTCTCAAAGGCATTTCAAATGTAAAGGGGAGCTCATTTTACATCTGAGGCTTAAAATTCTGTATTGTGAAAGTTAGTATTGTCAGTTTTTGGTATGCTGGTAGTCGGTGAAATGAGGTTTCAGTATTTTGAGATTTTGAGATTGTGAACTTTGAAAAATAAGTTTCAGCATTGTGAGTTTTCATTCATGTGAAGTAGATCCAATATATAGATATATAGCTGCCTGTGGGGCACTAGGATCCGCCACATAACACAAGCACTCAGGTCACTCCAAGGCAAGTACAAATATGACTCAGTCATTGTCCATGCTGGTGTGAGTGACCTGAGACGTACCTCCCTGGACTGCATGAAAAGAGACATAGAGGAGCTCTCTGAGCATGTAGCCCAGGCCGGTATGACCCTGACCTTGAGTAGCATCTTACCCTCACCAAGAATGATGCCACAATATGAAGACAAGATGATCAATTTCAACAATTGGCTTAAGTATTGGTGTCATTCAAAGGGGATCCAATGCCTGTCTGCCTGGGATGACATGCTTGACAAGCCACGATGCTTCACTAGGGACAGCTTGCACCTGTCACCCCTGGGCTTTCGGATATTGGCAAAGGCTCTTGCCACCCCCATAGTGCCTTTTTAGGCAAGGCTCAAAAGACAAACCCACCTCCATAGGTATCACAAGGGATAAGAAACTAAGAGTAATGCTACTCAATGCCAGAAGTCTAAACCTCAAGATGCATGCACTCGAAACTTTCCTTAGCATGGAGAACATCGATATCTGTGCAGTAACAGAAACCTGGTTCAAGGCTCCCGAGAGCACCCCAGCACTACCAGGTTATACCTCATACCATGTTTTTCGGCCCCAAAACTTGGACCGAACCACAAAAGGAGGGGGGAGTATCAATATTCGTCAAAGATACCCACACCTCCAGGTTGGTGGCACAGCATGAAGCATCAGAGGCTATCCATGTGCAACTAACAGTAAGTAAAACTGCCTTCCAGTTTATAGCCTGCTACAGACCACCCTCCCAAACCCAGGAACCCCACTCAGCCTTCCTGAGAACACTGGAAAATATGAAGGTCTCTCCAAACACGATTATATTGGGTGACTTCAACTACCCTAACATAGACTGGGAGCATTACTCTAGCTCCAACACCCTAGCCCGAAGGTTCCTAGAATTTATAAACTCAAATGCTATGGAACAACTTGTTGCCACTCCCACAAGAGGGGAAAACATACTGGAGCTGATCATCACCAACATGGGGACTCTATGCTCCAGACCAGAAGTGTATCCCTCACTGGTAAGATCAGACCATAAACTAATCTCACTAGATATTCACATCCCGACCCCAGCCCCTGCCCAGAAAACCACAGTGAAAAACTTCTCTAAAGCAAATTTCACACTCCTCAAAACCGAGGTGGAATCCTTCAAAGCCCCTGGGCCTGTGGAAGATATGGCCCAGACCGCAGAATCCTTTATAAATGCATTCTATGAACACCTTCAGGAATGCATGGATCATGCAATCCCAAATAAAACCAAGACCCAATCCTCCAAAGTTAGGCGTCCTATCTGGTGGACCCCAGCCATAAACAAACTATAAAATAGAAGGAGGAAGCTACTACATGATAGTGCAAAATCACAAAAAGGGAAGGCATCTCTGATCAGTGTTAGCAAAAAACTACGGGCACTCATAAAATCATCTAAGGCCAGCTTCGAGAGAAAAATTGCACAGGACACTAAGGATAATCACAAGGCTTTCTTTAGTTATGTTAGGAACCTGTGTGGGAATTCCCAGATATGCTCAGAATTAGTCCAAAATGACAAAAAATACACCGAACCCACAGACATTGCCAACATCTTAGCTGACAGGTTCAGCGCAAACTTCTCCCCCCCTTCCCCACCAAAAGGGCAAATATCTATCCCAGCAGAGTGCTGCCCCCCTGACATCTCAGATGCTCAGGTAAGAGCCACCCTCTCCAAATCAAAAAACACAGCATCAATGGGACCAGACAGTGTCCCAGGCTGCGTCCTACATGAATTCCAAGAAGAACTAAACCCAAACATAAAACTACTGTTCAATCTCAGCCTTACTACAGGATATGTACCCAAAGAGTGGCGTACAGCAACAGTGGTCCCTCTCCAGAAAGGTGGTGCCTCAACGGATCCTGGAAACTATTGCCCCATAAGCCTGACTAGCTTGGTCTGCAAAGCTATGGAAAGGATCATCATGGACCTCATAAATAAAGATATTGGGGACCTACAGACACTGGATCCTACCCAGTTTGGCTTTGTTAAGGGCAGATCCTGCCTCTTAAACCTGGTTGATTTCTTTGAAACAGTCACCAAGGTCATTGACGAGGGTAAGGTGGTCCACACAGCCTACCTGAACCTTGCAAAAGCCTTCGATACAATACCCCACTCGGGCATTATAGATAAGCTCACCAGCTTAAATATAAACCCCTATGTCACTAGATGGGTTGCAAACTGGCTCAAGGACAGAACCCACATGGTTAGAATTGCTGGAGCCATGTCAGACTCCAAACCAGTTACAAGTGGCATCCCACATTGCTCAGTCCTGGGACCTCTCTTGTTCGGTATATATTTCTCGGAGGCACAGGCTAACACGGAAGGACTGTGGCTGACCAAGTTCGCAGATGACTGCAAACTGGGAGCCATAATTGACTCTACAGCCAACACAAGCATCCTCCAAAAGGGCCTCATAGAAACAGACAACTGGTGCCAGAGCCATGGCCTCAAGCTAAACGCCAAAAAGTGTATAGTCATCCCCTTTGGCAAAAACAAAGTGCCCATAAATTACCACATAGGTGGTAATCCATTAAGTACGGAAGAAGTAATTAGGGACCTGGGGACCCAAGTTGATAGCAATCTCTCATTTGACAACCACGTGGTCAAAGTGGTTAGAAAAACATTTTATATAGCCCACCTAATCATGAAGGGATTCACATCTAGATCAGGGGAGGTCATCGTGCCTCTTTACTCATCCCTCATCAGGCCCATAATTGAGTACAATGCCCCTTTTGGGATGTACCTTACCAGACACCTGCAGCAACTGGAAAGACCCCAAAAGTACATCACCAAGAGGATCAAAGGGCTCAAACAGATGCCATATGCTGCCCAGTTAAAGAAACTCCAGCTCTACTCAGTGGCATACCGCCTGCTCAGAGGCGATCTGTGCCTGACGTATAAAGCCATGTCCAACCCGGAATTAATGGACATGCTGCACCTCAAAAAATCCAAATCCCATCGAGCTACAAGTTCGAGAGACTTGAACCTCAGCACTGAAATAAATAGGACATGCTGGAGGGACAGATTCATAACCCAGAGGCTCCCTTCACTCTGCAATAAAATCCCAGTCCAGGTTAGGCAGAGTCCCTCACTGATTCTCTTCAAGAGGAATCTTGATGAGTGGATGGGAGATAGCAGGTTTATCCCGGGTATCACTTCTGTGTCACTGTTAGACAGAGGCACAGTATACTAACCTCGAAAAAGAGCATAGCAAAATTCATTTAAAATGGGTGGCGAAAGCCAAACACACTCTGGCTAGGCTTATAAATGCCCTAGGGCAGATAGCCTAGTATGAACCTATGAACCTATGAACCTATATATATATATATATATATATATATTCAATATATATGTGTATATATATATATATATATATATATATATATATATATATGTGTGTGTGTGTGTGTGTTTATATATATATATATATACATATATACATATATACATATATACATATACATATACATATACATATACATATACATATACAATGGATATAAAAAGTGAACACAACCCTGTTAAAATGCCAGGTTTTTGTGATATAAAAAAATGAGACCACAATAAATAATTTCAAAACTTTTCCCACCTTTAATATGACCTATAACCTGTACAATTCAATTGAAAAACAAACAAATCTGTTAGAGGAAAATATATAAAAAATAAAAAAACATACAATAAGCTGGTTGCATAAGTGTGGACATCCTTAAACTAATACTTTGTTGAAGCACCTTTTGATTTAATTACAACATTCAATCTTCTTGGGTAGGAGTCTATCAGCATGGCACATCTCGACTTGGCAATATTTGCCCATTCTTCCTTGCAAAAGCGCTCCAAATCTGACAGATTGCGAGGTCATCTCTTGTGCCCAGCCCTCTTCAAGTCACCCCACAGATTTTCTATTGGATTTAGGGCTGGGCTCTTCCTGGGCCATTCCAAAACTTTTAATTTTCTTCCAGTGAAGTCATTCTTTTATTGACTTGGTTGCATGATTGGGGTCATTGTTGTGTTGAAAGGTGAAATTCCTCTTCATCTTCATCTTTCTAGCAGAGACAGAAGGTTTTGGGCCAAAAATGACTGGTATTTGGAACTATTCATAATTCCCTCCACCTTGACTAAAGCCCCAGGTCCAGATGAAGAAAAGCAACCCCAAAGCACGATACTGCCACCACCATGCTTCACCGTAGGGATGGTGTTCTTTTGGTGATGCAAAGCGTTGTTTTTGCACCAAACGTACTCTTTGGAATTGTGGCCAAAATGTTCAGCCTTGCTGTCATCAGACCATAACACATTTTCTCACATGCTTTTGAGAGACTTGATGTATTGTTTTGCAAATTTTAGCTGGGCCTGGATGTTTTTCTGTGTAAGAAAAGGCTTCCGTCTTGCAACCCTACCCCAGACGTATGGAGAATACGGGAGATGGTTGTCACATAGTACACAACCAGTAGTTGCCAGAAATTCCTGCAGCTCCTTCAGTGTTTCTGTAGGTCTCTTGGCAGTTTTCATCTTGTCTTTTCATCCATTATGGAGAGATGTCCAGTTCTTTGCAACATCACTGTTGTCCCATATTTTCTCCACTTCTTGATGACTGTCTTTACTGTGTTCCATGGTATATCCAATGCTGTGGACATTTTGTTGTACCCTTCTCTTGACTGATACCTTTCAGCAATGAGATCCCTTTGATGCTTTGTAAGCTGTCTGCAAACCATGGCTTTTGCTGTAGCAGGCAACTGATATTGGTTCCAAAGATGGGGTTTGGCCTCATAAATAAAGATATTGGGGACCTACAGACACTGGATCCTACCAAGTTTGGCTTTGTTAAGGGCAGATCCTGCCTCTTAAACCTGGTTGATTTCTTTGAAACAGTCACCAAGGTCATTGACGAGGGTAAGGTGGTCCACACAGCCTACCTGAACCTTGCAAAAGCCTTCGATACAATACCCCACTCGGGCATTATAGATAAGCTCACCAGCTTAAATATAAACCCCTATGTCACTAGATGGGTTGCAAACTGGCTCAAGGACAGAACCCACATGGTTAGAATTGCTGGAGCCATGTCAGACTCCAAACCAGTTACAAGTGGCATCCCACATTGCTCAGTCCTGGGACCTCTCTTGTTCGGTATATATTTCTCGGAGGTACAGGCTAACATGGAAGGACTGTGGCTGACCAAGTTCGCAGATGACTGCAAACTGGGAGCCATAATTGACTCTACAGCCGACACAAGCATCCTCCAAAAGGGCCTCATAGAAACAGACAACTGGTGCCAGAGCCATGGCCTCAAGCTAAACGCCAAAAAGTGTATAGTCATCCCCTTTGGCAAAAACAAAGTGCCCACAAATTACCACATAGGTGGTAATCCATTAATCTGGAAGAAGTAATTAGGGACCTGGGGACCCAAGTTGATAGCAATCTCTCATTTGACAACCACGTGGTCAAAGTGGTTAGAAAAACATTTTATATAGCCCATCTAATCATGAAGGGATTCACATCTAGATCAGGGGAGGTCATCGTGCCTCTTTACTCATCCCTCATCAGGCCCATAATTGAGTATAATTCCCTTTTGGGATGTACCTTACCAGACACCTGCAGCAACTGGAAAGACCCCAAAAGTACCTCACCAAGAGGATCAAAGGGCTCAAACAGATGCCATATGCTGCCCAGTTAACGAAACTCCAGCTCTACTCAGTGGCATACCGCCTGCTCAGAGGCGATCTGTGCCTGACGTATAAAGCCATGTCCAACCCGGAATTAATGGACATGCTGCACCTCAAAAAATCCAAATCCCATCGAGCTACAAGTTCGAGAGACTTGAATCTCAGCGCTGAAATAAATAGGACATGCTGGAGGGACAGATTCATAACCCAGAGGCTCCCTTCACTCTGCAATAAAATCCCAGTCCAGGTTAGGCAGAGTCCCTCACTGACTCTCTTCAAGAGGAATCTTGATGAGTGGATGGGAGATAGCAGGTTTATGCCGGGTATCACTTCTGTGTCACTGTTAGACAGAGGCACAGTATACTAACCTCGAAAAAGAGCATAGCAAAATTCATTTAAAATGGGTGGCGAAAGCCAAACACACTCTGGCTAGGCTTATAAATGCCCTAGGGCAGATAGCCTAGTATGAACCTATGAACCTATGAACCTACATATATATATATATATATATATATATATATATATATATATATATATATATTCAATATATATGTGTATATATATATATATATATATATATATATATATATATATATATATATGTGTGTGTGTGTGTGTGTGTGTGTGTGTGTGTGTGTGTGTCTGTGTGTTTATATATATATATATATATATATATATATATATATATATATATATATATACATATACATATACGTATACAATGGAACACAACCCTGTTAAAATGCCAGGTTTTTGTGATATAAAAAAATGAGACCACAATAAATAATTTCAAAACTTTTCCCACCTTTAATATGACCTATAACCTGTACAATTCAATTGAAAAACAAACAAATCTGTTAGAGGAAAATATATAAAAAATAAAAAAACATACAATAAGCTGGTTGCATAAGTGTGGACATCCTTAAACTAATACTTTGTTGAAGCACCTTTTGATTTAATTACAACATTCAATCTTCTTGGGTAGGAGTCTATCAGCATGGCACATCTCGACTTGGCAATATTTGCCCATTCTTCCTTGCAAAAGCGCTCCAAATCTGACAGATTGCGAGGTTATCTCTTGTGCCCAGCCCTCTTCAAGTCACCCCACAGCTTTTCTATTGGATTTAGGGATGGGCTCTTCCTGGGCCATTCCAAAACTTTTAATTTTCTTCCAGTGAAGTCATTCTTTTATTGACTTGGTTGCATGATTGGGGTCATTGTTGTGTTGAAAGGTGAAATTCCTCTTCATCTTCATCTTTCTAGCAGAGACAGAAGGTTTTGGGCCAAAAATTACTGGTATTTGGAACTATTCATAATTCCCCCCACCTTGACTAAAGCCCCAGGTCCAGATGAAGAAAAGCAACCCCAAAGCATGATACTGCCACCACCATGCTTCACCGTAGGGATGGTGTTCTTTTGGTGATGCAAAGCGTTGTTTTTTCACCAAACGTACCCTTTAGAATTGTGGCCAAAATGTTCAGCCTTGCTGTCATCAAACCATAACACATTTTCTCACATGCTTTTGAGAGACTTGATGTATTGTTTTGCAAATTTTAGCTGGGCCTGGATGTTTTTCTGTGTAAGAAAAGGCTTCCGTCTTGCAACCCTACCCCAGACGTATGGAGAATACGGGAGATGGTTGTCACGTAGTACACAACCAGTAGTTGCCAGAAATTCCTGCAGCTCCTTCAGTGTTTCTGTAGGTCTCTTGGCAGTTTTCGTCTTGTCTTTTCATCCATTATGGAGAGATGTCCAGTTCTTTGCAACATCACTGTTGTCCCATATTTTCTCCACTTCTTGATGACTGTCTTTACTGTGTTCCATGGTATATCCAATGCTGTGGACATTTTTTTGTACCCTTCTCTTGACTGATACCTTTCAGCAATGAGATCCCTTTGATGCTTTGTAAGCTGTCTGCAAACCATGGCTTTTGCTGTAGCAGGCAACTGAGTAAATGTTAGGAAAATCCTACTAGGATAGCTGAACTTTATTTGGGGTTAATCAGAGTCTCTTTAATTGATAGCAGTTGTGTACCCAACCGGCATATTGTACATTTTTTATTTTTTATATTTTTCCCATAACAGATTTGTTTGTTTTTCAACTGAATTGTACAGGTTATAAGTCACATTAAAGGTGAGAAAAGTTTTGAAATGATTTATTGTGGTCTCATATTTTTATATCATAAAAAAATGGCATTTTAACAGGGGTGTGTACTCTTTTTATATCCACTGTATACGTGTGTTTGTATATATGGGTTCTGTGTGCTTGGTCTAAGTCTGCTTTGGTTGAGAGGTGGAAGTGCAGGGTTTTTTGGTCAAACATCCAGTTTGTCAAATGGACATTTTGCCAGCAATGTGTTTTGTCAAAACAGGTAAGTGTGATGTGTAATAGATGTGTCTGTGAATGTGTGTGTGTGTGTGTGTGTGTGTGTGTGTGTGTGTGTGTGTGTGTGTGTGTGTGTGTGTGCATGTATATGTGTGTGGTGAGTGGCTGACCTGTATTGTGTAGTTGTAGTATTATGGAAAGGATTTTTGTAATTTAAGATGCACGTTAGGGTTAGAGACAACAGCAGGGTTAGAGTTAGCATGGTAAATAGGCTTTGCCCCCATTTTCATCTTAGTAATACGTGCTAATCTTAATGTGCATCTTAAATTACAAAATAACTTTCCACAACACTACCTTTAATCAGACAAATTTGAGATGAATGTGGTCAGGTTTTGGGTAGTGCATCCGAAAAGGAAATCTGTTTCCTTTTTCATTGTACTATGTGTCAATGTGTTGTATTAGTGATATAATGATTGTTCAACATGTTTTGGTTGCTGTTTTGTTTGTTAACCAAGGTACAGGATAATCAATCATATTATATGTGTGTGTGTGTGTATGTGTGTGTGTGTGTGTGTGTGTGTGTGTGTGTGTGTGTGTGTGTGTGTGTGTGTGTGTGTATATATATATATATATATATATATATATATATTTATTTATAAATATAGAGTAAGAGAACAAGGTTAGTATACTAGGAATATACACAATTAGAATGGAAAGCTTAATAACATGGTAAAAGGAACTGGGGGACATAAAACATGAAGTGAGGGTCAGTGTACTGCAACTATGGACACCAAGGAAAGCAAAGGTAATTAACTTGGTTAGTTCTACTGGAAAATGTGGACTAATTGGATACGTTTAGTGTACTGGGAATGAGCAAACTGGAGTATTTAAGGCCTGGAAAATGTAGAGAATGAAAAATAGAGAGAAAAGGAAAGAGGTGATATGATACCTCAAATAAATATCTCTAATTTTCAGGGATAGCCTCAATTTTGGCTCCAAATTTTGTTCTGTCCGACCTAAAACTGCTGATTTTTTTGAGAAAAGTGTGCTTAAATTAAGTCAATAAATGACCACAGTGAATACAGTTTACTTCAGAGAATGTGTGTTAATTCATATCTCCCTATTCTGTCAACTTTCCCATTTAGTAGTACCAGTATTTTGAAATTTTCCCTGATTTGGGGCCTTTTTCCCTGATTATTTTTGGCTTTGTCCCTCATTCTGAAGGTAAGAGGTTGAGAGCCAGTGATATGAATGTAGTACGTCATCATGGGTAGGCTTGCAGCACAGACACGTAAGGCAGGAGCATATATGACACCTCAGATGGGAGCGACAGAGAACTCATACCAGGAATGAGTACATCACAGATTGGGTCCTGAGATCATGTACTGAGGAAGGGAGACAACTGAATGGAGGTGTACAGAATGCTTTAAAGGTGCCTATGACAGGTGTAAAGGATGGGGAATGAAGCAGCATCTTTACAGCGCAGCTGCACCACTCAGATTTGGGAAGGGAATAGCGGCTGCATTGTGTCATGACATAGCACTTGCTTGGAATTGATTAAGTGAGGGCCATCTCCCATTGGTACTTGTGTGTAGCTAATAGCAGCAAAACAAATCTGGTTCTGTGAATCTGTTCAAATAGCTTGTGGAATGGCTACCAAGAGTAAGCATTGGTCTGGAATGCTCTCTATAGTGATTAGTGGACTAGTGAAATATGCATCCCTTCTTATAAAGTATATATTTAGACACACAGCAGGTCACACTACAAACATGAAAAAAAGAAAGAAGAGAAGAGACCAATCCCTCTGTGCATTTATTCATGTTTCTGTAGAATATTGCCAGTAATGTTGCTTAGTAATGACTAATGGAATGCCTGATTCTCTGCTAATGCAGTCTGTACTATTCAAGTGAAATAACTGATTTATTTACATTTGTTTGTTTTTTAAAATACATTTTTATTGAAATATTTTGATGGACAAAGACAACAACTATCAAAAAACATTCATAATGTATAACAACACAAAAATACTAACTCTTCTAACAGTTATAGATAACTATATACTTATTTTACATGTGACCAGTACATTAGCAATCTTGATGAGGCATCAAATATTGTGAAGAAATATGTAAAACAGCATTACGTTAACATTTCTTTTAACTCCTGGGATCTATTCAGGTTCCAATAATAATAATATGTCATTGAGACCAAGTTTGCAGGCTTCTTTTCCATATCATACAGTTTATAATAATTTTCAACTCTGAATTAATTTCAGATTCCTAATATGTATTGTCCCCATCTATATATGACATGATTTTTCATTCTCTTGCAATCACCATTTTTGACACATAGGAAAGTATTAATCTTATAGTCAGTTCCACCATCTTCTAGCCAGTATCCTCCCCCCCGGTTCTAATGATTCCCAAGTCCATGTGGATATGTCCATTTATTAAATAAGTATATAGACTTACCCAGACTGAACCTTTTCAGCCATGATTCAGGCATGTAACACAATATACTGGGGTACAGTACAATTGCATATGTATTACTAACCTAGCAGTGAATGTTGAGTAGATTCAGCAATGGGACATATGATCTTTTATCAGGTATATCAAATAAGTAGGTATATAAAGCTTATATATTTTAATTCATGCATTTGTAGGACCTCAGAACTGAGTCACAAAACCATTTATGGTTTGCCAGTACCAACCCTACTGCTGTACCCCCTCCTTCTCAGTAAGGCAAAGCAGGTTAGTCCTAAACTAAATTTGTGGGTACCCATCCAATCATGCAGGTTTAATGTGAAGGATGGAAGGGTGTAGATTTAGTAAACCTGCAGGATAAATTTGTTCCAGAGGTAGGATAGGTACTGGTAATAAATTTGTCTCCAGCGTGATTTATTTATGTGCTGGTGGAAGTTTAAGTCCTAGTTCTAGTAATAGTTCAGCTATTTGACTTGTGAAGGTACAGAAGATTAAGGAGGACAGGGCCCCTAAGAGTATAGAGTACAAGGCACAGATCACCTCGCAAGAACAGGTTCCCCAATGATACAGAGTGCAAGGCACCGATCACCTTGCAAGAACAAGGCCTCTGAGGGTACAGAATGCAAGGCACAGATCACCTCGCAAAAACAGGGCCCCTAATGGTACAGAGTGCAAGGCACCAATCACCTCACAAGAACAGGGCCCCTAAGGGAATAGAGTGCAAGGCACCAATCACATCACAAGAACAGGGCCCCTAATGTTACCGAATGCAAGGCCCCGATCACCTCACAAGAACAAGGCCCCTAATGGTACAGAGTGCAAAGCATCGATCACCTTGCAAGAGACTATAAAAATGGAATACAGGAATAGCACTTAAAGCCTTTCATGGTAGTACAGATGTGTTAGGCTGGTAATCTTCTTCATTTAGAACCTCCAGGGACTTTTCAGTTGCTTAATATGTCTTAAAATGTACATCCCAAAGGTGGGGTCCCAGTACAGAGCCCAATGGAACTCCACTAATTACCTACATATTTTCTTTTTTTTCATGTTTGTAGCCTGCCTGCCACCTTAACTATGAGGGTTCTGGCATTCAGCCAGTTCAATATTTACCTCATCACACATGGATCTATTTTTATGGCAATTACCTTATTAACGATACCTGCAAGGGGTATAGTGTTGAATGATTTGCCCATGCCCAAACAAGCTGTGTGAAATGTCTGTGTGACCTTATCAAAACATTTTGCTAAACTGAATAGGCAGGATCTCTTTTGCGGACAAAGCCATACTGATGTGAATCTAGTCTGATAAGATTTTTGATATCAAAGTTTATAAGATCAGATATGATGCATTCCATGGCTTTGCAAATCATCCTGCCTTCGCCCAGAATGATACCACAATATAAGGATAAAATTATTGACATCAGATATTGGCTATTATGTAGAATTGTCATTCAAAGGGGATCAGTATCTGTCTACCTGGGATGGCATGATTTGACAATAAAATGCATGACCAGAGATGGTCTGCCTGTCACCCTGGGATTCAGGTTACACCTGTCACCTCTTGCCTTCCCTATAGTGCCTTTTTAGGCAAGCTTCCTAGGACCAGGACTAGGCAAAACACAAACAAGCGTGCAAAATCTGAAGGTAATGCTGCTCAATGCAAAAGTCCTAAACTAATGCTACTCATCTCTCTCTCCTCAAATTAACTCCCTAAACATGGAATATCTGTGCAGTAACTGAGACCACCTGGTTCAAGGCTCCAGAGAGCACCCTGCAATGCCAGGCTGCTCTTACCACACTTTTAGGCCACACTACTGGGACCCGAAACGCACAAACCAAACAGGAAACACAATATTCACCAAGGATATTCACACCCACCAGAATTTCTTTAGCCAACACAATGTCACAAATTCTCCAAAGTGCAACCAAACACAACTAACACTAATCCAAATTGTAGCATAAATTGATCCCCACCATACCCCAAGATTCTCACCCAACCTTTCTAAAACACCTGGAAAATATTAAGATAGAACCAAACACCCTAATACTGGGTGATTTTAACTACCCTGCCATTAACTGGAAATATTAATCAGAAAAACACCTTTCTTAGCCCGGTTCTTGGGTCATAAATTCCAGCCCTGGATCAACTAAATCATAGTCCCACCATCCATCCAATATCCTAGACCTGAGCAATATCCTAGACCTGGGAAATACCAACATGGGAAATCATGGTCACCCCTCGTTAGTCAGGTCTGACCATAAAGCTAATCACCCACATAACATCCATCCCACACCCCACCCCCCTCACCCAAGAAACCACCCACCATAAAAAACTTCTCCAAAACTTCATGCTACTCAAGTCAAGAGTGACAAACTTCATAACACCCATGCAGATGAGACTGAAAGTTCAACTGCTGAATCTACTACAAGGCACTGTGAGGCACATCCACTCCATCATGCAATGTTGCCCATCCCAAATAGAACCAAAATGCTCTCATCCAAAAAGGAAGGCCCATCTGGTGGCCCCTGCGCCAAACAAACTTTTTACAACAAAAAAAGAGGACTTTTGCAGAAAAGAGGAAAATCCCAGGATGCAAAAGAAACTGAGATGCCTCATAAAATCCTCCAAAGCGCCAAGATTCCAAAGACAACCACAAAGCATTCTATAACTATGTCAAGAATCTAAATGGCAATGCTCAGATCTGCTCTGAGCTAAAACAGAATGGCATTAAATATACTGATCTGAAGGATATTGCCAATATCCTGGTAGATCGATTCAGTGCCAATCTCCCCCCTCTCACCCCTAAATGGCCCATCTCAATACGGAAGATTGCCAAATTCCAGTAATCTCTCTAAAGCCAAGAATACAGCATCCATGGGACCAGATGACATCCTGTGTACTACATGAACTACAATATGAACTGGCACCTCACCTAAGTGTCATGTTTAATCATAGCCTCACCTCAGGTTTGCCCACTGAGTGGTGCAGAGCTACAGTTATCCCAATCCACAAGGGGGATCCACCTTGGATCCTACCGTCCCATCAGTCTGACAAGCTTTATCTGCAAGGCCATGGAGCGTATTATCATGGAACTTATAAACAAAGACATTGGCAACCTTCAAACACTGGACCCCACCCAGTTTGGGTTTGTGAAGGGCCGATCTTGTCTCCTGAACCTGATTGACTTCTTTGAATCAGTCTCCAGAGCCATGGACAAGGGTAAGGTGGTTCACACAGCCTATCTAGACCTTTCCAAGGCCTTTGACACCATCCCCCACTCTGGAATCATAGATAAACTTACTAAGTTGGGCATTAATCCCTATGTCACCCAATGGGTTGCTAAATGGCTTACTGATAGAACCCACACTGTAAAAGTAGCCGACTCCAAATCCAACTCTAGATAAGTGACAAGTGGAGTACCTCAGGGTTCAGTCCTGGGCCGCTCTTGTTTGGCATCTACTTCTCTGAAGTACAGGTCAACACTAAGGGACTCTGGCTAACAAAGTTTGCAGATGACTGCAAACTGGGAGCCATTATTGAATCCCCAAATGATGTGGATACTCTACAAAAGGGCCTTACAGAAACAGATGCTTGGTGCCAGAGCCATGGGCTCAAGCTCAATGCCAAGAAATGTATTGTTATCCCCTTTGGGAAAAAACATGTATCCATGAATTACCATATAGGTGGCAGTACACTAAACACAGAAAGTGTGATAAGAGACTTAGGGACACAGGTGGACAGTGGTCTCACCTTCGATAACCACAGCGCCACAACAGTCAGGAAATCCTTCTATGTGGCACACCTCATCATGAAGGGCTTTTCATCCAGAAAGAAGGAGGTCATTGTCCCACTGTACTCATCCCTCATTAGACCCATTATAGAATACAACGCTCCATTTGGTATGTACCTCTCAAGACATCTGCAACAACTGGAAAGGCCTCAGAAATACCTCACTAAAAGAATCACAGGCCTAAAGCAGATGCCCTACGCTCATCACCTTAAAAAACTCCAGCTATATTCTCTGCTTAACATACAAGGCCATGTCAAACCCAGAGCTGTTGGACATGCTACACTTAAAGAAATCCCAATCCCTCAGAGCTACACGCTCCAGGGATCTAAACCTTGTCATCACAATAAACAAAACATGCTGGAGGGATAGGTTCCTGACCCAGAGACTCCCCATACTCTGGAATAGATTGCCCATACATGTCAAGCAGAGTGCCTCTTTGGACCTCTTCAAGAGGAGCCTTGACGATTGGATGGGAGAAAGGAAATTCACCCCAGGGATCACATCAGTCGCCCTGCTAGACAGGGGTCCAGGAAAGTAAATAATGTGGGAAGAAATAGCCAGGGAATTGTTATGGCTAGGCTTGTATAGGCCCTAGGGCTGATAGCCTAGTACCAACCTATGAACCTATGAACCAGACTAGTTAGGCTAATGGGTCTGTAGTTTCCTGGGTCAATTGTAGGGCTGCTTTGTGAAAGAATATCACCACTGCAGTTCACTATAGTTTGTGGGTGAATCCCGTAGCTAAGCTTAAGTTGTATAATGTAAAGGAAGGTTTCACAAGGACATGCCTGCATTATTTATTCAGCAGCCATTTAAATTAGAAGTAGCAGCAATAAGAATGTTGATAAAGTAACAGTTCGTAAATCACAAAGTATAAATAAAACACTACCGGAACAACAGAATATGAAATTTAATGGCAAAAAAGCAAAGCTTTCAGGTTCAATAATCCTTCATCAGTGCGAGATAAAACAGTCAATTACATCCACTTTTAAATACATCATTCAATTAAGCACAGCCAGTAGAAATAAAAAATATATTAATCATTACTCTTAAAAAACATACAGTTAAAATAAATACAACATTTAAATTAAATTATGCATCTCTTTCAGAGTTTTTAACCATAATGTTCTATTTCATTTTAAATGAGTCATTCTATCCTTTAAGATAGGTTTCAGTGTAACCATCTTATTAATATCTGGGAAAGAGTCTGCTTGAAGTAGTAAATCCATTCATATTCTTTTAATCCAAGTTTATTTATATCACCCCCACTTATATTGTTATGGACTATATTAAAAACTCTAAAAGTAAAAGTATGTTTAGTATCATTCTCATTAATATGTTTTACTAATGAATTTGTTAAATTATTCCTTTTTATATCAGCTCTATGTTCTATGATTCTGTCTCTAAGACGTCTAGTAGATTTACCTACAAAAAAGTTGGAGCAGACTTATTATTATTTCCACATTTGATGTCTTTGTAACATAAAAATTGTTTTAAATTCATACGATTCTGAAAAGAAATTTAAAACAACTTAAATTTTAAACCTGAGAAAGTTTTAACCACTTGCAGTTGTGCTTTCAACTCCTCATGTGATGAACAATACAGTTTTAAGTCTTCCACGAAAAGAAGATGAGAAGTATTTTCACTTGGATGTTTTCTGGGAGCCACATTATAACCAAGACCTAATCTGTTAAGTAGACACCTTAATGGCTTAAGGGCAAGACAAAACAGCAATGGTGACAAAGAATCACCCTGGAATATCCCCCTCTGAATTTTTATACCTGCGATAATAATTTGCCCTTTGCCATGACTTAATTGCTAAGTGTTTTACCACTGTTTCATAGAAACTGTAATGTAATTGACCAATGTAGGATGCTTCTTATGCATCCTTAAGCACTCCTTTATACATGAATGTGAGATGCTCTCAAATCCTTTTTTGTAGTCTATCCATGCCAATCTTAGATTCTTCCCCTTTTTACAGTTCTCCATTATGACATTATTTAGCAACAAATGATCCCTTCTTCCATATGACTTTCTTTTGTTACCCCTTTCTCTCTATTGCCATGGTTGAGTTTTCTTCTAAATAACTATAAACTCTGTCAGCATCAATTCCAGTATATAGTTTATATATCATTGACAGGCAAGTTATTGGTCTATAATTTTTAAGATGGCTTGTAGGTTCACTCTTAAGCAGGAGTATCATTTTTTCTGTTGTTAACCAAGTTGGTGTCTATTTGGGATGTGCATATAAGTAGTTCTTACTCAAGGCTAAATGTTCATGTAAGGATGTTAATACATTGAGGTTGAAGTTAGATACTGCATCTGGGCCTAGGGTTTTATAATTAGGAACTTTTATAATTTTGTTTCATTTTTTCTGGCTATTACTTCATCCCATTAAATATCCTGCACATTTAAACATCTTACTGTTTATTTTACTTCTTATATCCATTCAGGATCTTTGTTATGTTCCACAGGGTCTTCATAAATATATCTCTAACATGTATCTGTTTCTTCTTTATTTTGGTGGTGTTTCCATTCTTCTTGCTTTGTTTCCCAAGTCTCTATGAAATGTCTTTGGGTTATCAATGACGTGCTCATTTTGTACTTGTCCTTCATGTACATCTCCATAAATGTTTCTGCATGTGCTGATACCTTTAGTTTATTACCGGCAATAGGATATGATAGATCCTGGTCTGTTCTAATACAGCACATTGCTTTTATCATGTCTATCTTTCTGAGTATTTTGTGTTGGTGTTCCCACTTTTATACTCTTGTAACAATGGCACTTCTTGTCTTAACTGCTTTACAATTTTCTCTTTTCAATGCTACCATGATGTCATTTTATTTCTACCCTTCCTTTCCCTTATTGCTTTGCATTTTTGTGGTAAGACTTTATCTGTTATTAATTTGGCTACACAGTAATATATCCTATTTACCTGTTATTTCACATGAATTTATGTTCATAGTCTTGATTACTGTGTTCACCTTTTTTATCAGGACTTCTAACATTTTGTCTTATTTACTTTCTGTAATATATTTCCTTCATTGATCTTAATATGTCTGTCCATCTCTGTTAAATCAAGCAATTCTTCCCTTATATCATTTTCTTCTAAATTGAGTGGGAGCTCTACAGAAAGTTCCAGAACATCTTTCTGTGACATATTCTCTTCAGCTGCACCCTACACCATCTGTTTCTCACTGGCTTATCACTTCACAACATTGACTGCTTCAGAGTTGTCATTGTTTCCTGATCTTTCCCTTGCTGTGCAACTTCAACTGAACTTTTGTACTTGTTTCCTACTGAAGGCTCCAGAGCATCTTCTTGTGGCAACTGACCAGATGCTTTCGATTCCACCTGTTTCTCCTTAATTTGAAGAATCATTATTCCATCATGCTGTGATATTGTCTGAGATGGATTTTCTACACTAAAACCTTCACTTTGCAGGAACTCCATAACTTCAGCTCCTATTTATTTAACTTCTACTTTGCTAATCTTCTTTTCTGTATCCCCTTTTGTGATCTTACTTTTTGTATTGTGAAATTTTCCATATCTGGGTGCCTTTGCCTGTATTTCTCTTTTCTGCTTTTTTGTATTGATTAGTTCAGCTTTCTTCTTTGCATAAATATTGCACCATATCAGATACACTTTTTCTTTTCTATGTCTATGTTTCTCTTTCATACCTTTCCAAAATCCCTAGTTTTTGTTCTTTATATTTTACACTTCCTCTGTCTCTTCTTTAACCAAGAGGCCCAAAGTTTCTTTGTCTATATAATGTTTTTCACAGATCTGTGGTATTAATGAACACAAATTTGCATTTGAAGCTTTTGACAGTTTTTCTGCTTTTCTTTCCTCTAATTGTTCTCTTAATTATTTTGAATATGTTCTGTCTGTAAATTCTGGGCTTCTTGTATAATAGTAACAATACACAACTTCTTCCTCATCCTTAATGGTCCACTGTATCGTCTTTATGGCTCTTTTTTGGCCTATCAGGTTTTTTTGGACTACCACTCCTCCTACAAAAGGGGGGCTATCTGCCCCCTCTCTTTGCTTGATGATTTTATCATCTCTCCATTTGGACCTGCATGTCCATGCTTTGGGGAATGTGTGATGAGTCTGTAGATTCTGTTGGTGATTCCTGAAGCACTGTGGAGTTTCCTTTTGAGGTGCATACTAGTAGTGGGAGTCCATACCTTTGCCTATTGCTATGTTGGAGTAGCTGGAAAGATAAAGGAAGATTTTCCTGGCCCAGCATAGTAATAAGTTAATAATCTTTTCCTGGTGTTTTCTGTGTGTAGGTTGAACTTAAGGGATGGGTCTATCCAATTTATTAGGTATTTAAATGAAGAACAATATTTTAATGTAATGTTATTGTAGTGAAAAATTAGTAATGGTGTGTGTGTATGTATGTACGGGGGGGGGGGTTATTTAGCTTTACTTTAGTTCTAAAGAGCATTGATTTTCTTTTGGGTGAGTTGAGAAGATTTTTTTTGTTACTGATCCACTTGACAAGGGCAAACAATTCAGCCTGTAATTGTTTTTGAAGATTTGTTAAGGATTTGTTGACTTAGAATTGGACCATATCCTTGGCATAAAGTGGTAGAGAAAAGTGGTGGTGCAGGTCCAAGGGTAGTTTGTTTATGTAGATAGGTTCATAGGTTCATAGGTTCATACTAGGCTATCTGCCCTAGGGCATTTATAAGCCTAGCCAGAGTGTGTTTGGCTTTCGCTACCCATTTTAAATTAATTTTGCTATGCCCTTTTTCAAGGTTAGTATACTGTGCCTCTGTCTAACAGTGACACAGAAGTGATACCCGGGGTAAACCTACGATCCCCCATCCACTCATCAAGATTCCTCTTGAAGAGAGTCAATAAGGGACTCTATCTAACCTGGACTGGGATTTTATTCCAGAGTGAAGGGAGCCTCTGGGTTATGAATCTGTCCCTCCAGCATGTCCTATTTATTTCAGTGCTGAGGTTCAAGTCTCTTGAGCACGTAGCTCGATGGGATTTGGATTTTCTGAGGTGCAGCATGTCCATTAATTCCGGGTTGGACATTGCTTTATATGTCAGGAACAGATCGCCTCTGAGCAGGCGGTATGCCACTGAGTAGAGCTGGAGTTTCTTTAACTGGGCAGCATATGGCATCTGTTTGAGCCCTTTGATCCTCTTGGTGAGGTACTTTTGGGGTCTTTCCAGTTGCTGCAGGTGTCTGGTAAGGTACATCCCAAAAGGGGCATTGTACTCAATTATGCGCCTGATGAGGGATGAGTAAAGAGGCACGATGACCTCCCCTGATCTAGATGTGAATCCCTTCATGATTAGATGGGCTATATAAAATGTTTTTCTAACCACTTTGGCCATGTGGTTGTCAAATGAGAGATTGCTATCAACTTGGGTCCCCAGGACCCTAATTACTTCTTCCGTTCTTAATGGATTACCACTTATGTGGTAATTTGTGGGCACTTTGTTTTTGTCAAAGGGGATGACTATACACTTTTTGGCGTTTAGCTTGAGGCCATGGCTCTGGCACCAGTTGTCTGTTTCTATGAGGCCCTTTTGGAGGATGCTTGTGTTGGCTGGAGAGTCGATTATGGCACCCAGTTTGCAGCCATCTGCGAACTTGGTCAGCCACAGTCCTTCCGTGTTGGCCTGTACCTCTGAGAAATATATACCGAACAAGAGAGGTCCCAGGACTGAGCCTTGTGGGACGCCACTTGTAACTGGTTTGGAGTCTGACATGGCTCCAGCAATTCTAACCATGTGGGTTCTGTCCTTGAGCCAGTTTGCAACCCATCTAGTGACATAGGGGTTTATATTTAAGCTGGTGAGCTTATCTATAATGCCCGAGTGGGGTATTGTATCGAAGGCTTTTGCGAGATCCAGATAGGCTGTGTGGACCACCTTCCCCTCGTCAATGGCCTTGGTTACTGTTTCAAAGAAATCGACCAGGTTTAAGAGGCAGGATCTGCCCTTAACAAAGCTGAACTGGGTAGGATCCAGTGTCTGTAGGTCCCCAATATCTTTATTTATAAGGTCCATGATGATCCTTTCCATAGCTTTGCAGACCAAGCTAGTCAGGCTTATGGGGCGATAGTTTCCAGGATCCGTTGAGGCACCACCTTTGTGGAGAGGGGCCACCATTGCTGTACGCCACTCTTTGGGTACATATCCTGTAGTAAGGCTGAGATTGAACAGTAGTTTTATGTTTGGGTTTATCTCTTCTTGGAGTTCATGTAGGACGCAGCCTGGGACACCATCTGGTCCCATTGATGCTGTGTTTTTTGCTTTGGAGAGGGCGGCTCTTACCTGAGCATCTGAGATGTCAGGGGGGCAGCACTCTGCTGGGATAGATATTTGCCCTTTTGGTGGGGAGGGGAGAAGTTTGCGCTGAACCTGTCAGCTAGGATGTTGGCAATGTCTGTGGGTTCGGTGTATTTTTTGTCATTTTGGACTAATTCTGAGCATATCTGGGAATTCCCACCCAGGTTCCTAACATAACTAAAGAAAGCCTTGTGATTATTCTTAGTGTCCTGTGCAATTTTTCTCTCAAAGCTGGCCTTAGACAATTTTATGAGTGCCCGTAGTCTTTTGCTAATACTGATCAGAGATGCCTTCCCTTTTTGGGATTTTGCTCTATCATGTAGTAGCTTCCTCCTTCTATTGTATAGTTTGTTTATGGCTGGGGTCCACCAGACAGGATGTCTGCCTTTGGAGGATTGGGTCTTGGTTTTATTTGGGATTGCATGATCCATGCATTCCTGAAGGTGTTCATAGAATGCATTTATAAAGGATTCTGCGGTCTGGGCGGTATTTTCCACAGGCCCGGGGGCTTTGAAGGATTCCACCTTGGTTTTGAGGAGTGTGAAATTTGTTTTAGAGAAGTTTTTCACTGTGTTTTTCTGGGCAGGGGGTGGGGTCGGGATGTGAATATCCAGTGAGATTAGTTTATGGTCTGATCTTACCAGTGAGGGATACACTTCTGGTCTGGAGCATAGAGTCCCCATGTTGGTGATGATCAGGTCCAGTATGTTTTGCCCTCTTGTGGGAGTGGTAACAAGTTGTTCCATAGCATTTGAGTTTATAAATTCTAGGAACATTTGGGCTAGGGTGTTGGAGCTAGAGTAATGCTCCCAGTCTATGTTTGGGTAGTTGAAGTTGCCCAATATAATGGTGTTTGGAGAGACCTTCATATTTTTCAGTGTTCTCAGGAAGGCCGAGTGGAGTTCCTGGGTTTGGGAGGGTGGTCTGTAGCAGGCTATAAACTGGAAGGCAGTTTTACCCACTGTTAGTTGCACATGGATAGTCTCTGATGCTTCGTGCTGTGCCACCAACCTGGAGGTGTGGGTATCTTTGACGAATATTGATACTCCCCCTCCTTTTGTGGTTCGTTCCAAGTTTTGGGGCCAAAAAGCATGGTATGAGGTATAACCTGGTAGTACTGGGGTGCTCTCGGGAGCCTTGAACCAGGTTTCTGTTACTGCACAGATATCGATGTTCACCATGCTAAGGAGAGTTTTGAGTGCATGCATCTTGAGGTTTAGACTTCTGGCGTTGAGTAGCACTATTCTTAGTTTCTTATCCCTTGTGATACCTATGGAGGTGGGTTTGTCTTTCAAGCCTTGCCTAAAAAAGACACTTTTGGGGTAGCAAGAGCCTTTCCCAATATCCAAAAGCCCAGGGGTAATAGGTGCAAGCCATCCCTAGCGAAGCATCGTGGCTTGTTGAGCATGTCATCCCAGGCTGACAGGCATTGGATCCCCTTTGAATGACACCAATACTTAAGCCAATTGCTGAAATTGATCATCTTGTCTTCATATTGTGGCATCATTCTTGGTGAGGGTAAGATGCTACTCAAGGTCAGGGTCATACTGGCCTGGGCTACATGCTCAGAGAGCTCCTCTATGTCTCTTTTCATGTAGTCCAGGGAGGTACGTCTCAGGTCATTCACACCAGCATGGACAATGACTGAGTCATATTTGTACTTGCCTTGGAGTGACCTGAGTGCTTGTGTTATGTGGCAGATCCTAGTGCCTGACAGGCAGCTCACCGTGACCTTCTCCTTGTTCAGCCTGGTGAGCAGGACGTCAGTGTGCCTGATGATAGAGTCACCTATTACAAGTGTATCAGGTGTGTTGTTTAGCCTTAAGGGCTGTGACTGTTCGGCACACTGGCTTTGTGAGCTATGTGTTGCACATGTTTTGTTTTGGGGGAGCGGTTGCTTGGGTGTCTGCTTTGGAGGTCTCTGCTGCTTAGGCAGATTTTTATTTAGAGCCTCAGAGTATGTTTTTGTGTGTTTATGTGTTTGGTTTGCTGTCGTGGTAGGTCTAGGTGAGACTGGAATTGTAGTGAGTGTGGTTTCCTTTTCCTCCTGACTGGTTACGCCAGTACTGAGTTGAGAGAGCTTAGCCTCCAGTTTGGCTATATGGTTGCATCTCTCACATGTGTTGGAAGTTGTTGGGAGGAGGAGAGGGTTGTCTGTGTACATGAGGCAGTTGTAACATTGCCTCAAGATTCCCAGATTCACCAGTTGGACCAGAGAGGAGATTGACAACTGACCTTTGGACATGCTAGAATAGTATTGGGAATTCCTTTATAATTGAAAAAAAGGACCAATGGGGAACAAGGTACTCAAGGGGAGTTTGTGAGGGTGTAGTGCTTTTAATTTTTTAGTGCTGAGTTATATAATTGCTTTAGTGAGCAAGTGCCAGGTAACTTAAATGCAATGTGCTACAGGTAACTTAAATGCAAAAACGACAAACAGTAACTTTCATTCAAGTTAAATAAGGAAATAAGTACAGTAAGCAATGCAGATATCACTAGGGATCCACAGAAGTGCTGAAAAGCTGCGTTTTAGGTGGAATTAGCATTTCAGGGAAATAACAAGCAAACAAACAACAAGCATACAAACAAAGCTAGATTCAGCAGGCCTGGATCTAGTCTATGCTACAGCAAACAAGGTGTACCAATTTCAGTAAGAAACAGTTCAAATATGCAGGCACTATAAGCCTTTAACCAGAAATTCCCAGCTCAGAAGGGCAGAGTCCAACCTCTCCTCCCACAAGAGTGCAGACCACGAACCTTCTTAATGTAAAATAACTGGCCTGAAGCCCAAGTGTTTAAACCAGAACTAATATACTTTTAGAATAACAGACACTGAGCCCTCAATCAGCAGTTCCCAACTTAGAAGGATGTAAGCTACCTGTCCTGTCACCACAGTGCAGGCCACAAACCTTCCTAATGTAAAACAACTGGTCTGAAGCCCAAGTGCTTAATCCAAAAGACTTAGAATGATAGCTACACTTTAATCAAGTTACTACCAAGCAGTAATAAATACAATTGAATACTTTAAAGAATGCCTGGATTAGTGCTCAAGTTATACAAACAAAGCTAGATTCAGCAGGCCTGGATCTAGTCTATGCTACAGCAAACAAGGTGTACCAATTTCAGTAAGAAGCAGTTCAAATATGCAGGCACTATAAGCCTTTAACCAGAAATTCCCAGCTCAGAAGGGCAGAGTCCAGCCTCTCCTCCCACAAGAGTGCAGACCACAAACCCTCTTAATGTAAAATAACTGGCCTGAAGCCCAAGTGCTTAAACCAGAATTAATACACTTTTAGAATAACAGACACTGGGGAGCAGGGATGGAACCTTCTAGTACTCCTTGCTTGATTTTAGCTAGAGGTGAGAAGGCTAAGTTGACTTTTACACAGAAGTGGTGGTTAGAAAGATAGTTGTAGAACAAGGGTAGTGCATCTGAATTAATGCTTATGATAAGTAGGTTATTTAATAGTAAGTTGTGATCAACTACATCAAGCACTTAGGTCAGGTCACTAAACATAGCACCAGTAAGTATCACTTTGTTCACTAACAAGAGTTGGTCTGTGAGGGTCTAAAATAGCTGTTAGTTTGCTGCAACCTAATCACAGTCTATGCCGTTGAGGTTGTAATGTAGTGGTAGGATGTAATTTGGGTATAGATTAGTTTCCCCTTGATTTTAGCTAATGCAAGAGGGATGGATATTGGACAGCAATGAGAAATAGCTTGAAGGGATTGGTTTGTTTTTTGGAAAGGGTTAAGTATTGCTACTTTGCATATCATTAGCACAGTGTTTTGTTTTAGGTAGATAATATGTACGTACTGGAGTTGTGCAATAACATATTCTCAATGCAATGATATATGAACTAGGGGTGGAAACCATCTGTGCTTGGGGCACTGTGAATTTTTAGCTGTTTAGGGAAAGGCTGTATTTCTTTGCTTTTAATAAATCTGAAATATAATAGAGGGATGTAGACGGGTTTCAGAAGTATAAGCAGAACTGAGCAGTGGTAGAACCTAGTGTGGGAAAATTGCTAAATTCTGTGTGGAAATCAGATGGAAAGTGCTTAAAGTATTATGACTGGATAAGGGATTGTCTCTTACTGTTAGTCTGCTGACTTCTTTCAAGAACTGATTAGGGATATTAAATAATGAGTTTTGTTATGTTTTCACCATTATGGTACCTAATGGATTGTTAGGAATGGTTTCTTTGTCAAATAAAGTGCTTTCTAGCTTTAGGGTTGGGGTAGATTTGCAGGTATGATCAGTTTGAGCAGTGATTGTAGATCAGGGTGAACCAGTCACTCTTCTCTGGTTTGGGGAGTCTGGTCAATAATGCCATGTATATTTTTGAGGATATTAGAGAAGGCTTCTGTGGCAAAGCTGGCTTTGGTAGTGTTTAGGATATGTGCCTAATCTATGGCTGTGAGGACTGATTTAAGTATTTTGATGTTGGAGTTTGATTTTTGAGATGAATGAGGTAAGTTGAAGACTGACTTTTTGAACTTGGAAATCTGGCTAAAAGCTTATTGGCAGTGGTCACTTAGTGATGGGGGGTGGTGGTTATGATACCTGGGACTACACAGGAACTGCTGGTTATAAGAAGATCTCTTAATCAGTTGTTTATTCTAAGGTTTGGGCAAGTGGGTTGTTAAACTAATTGTTTTAAACACCATTATAGATGGGGCTGACCAGGTTGAGGTTAAAATCAGCAAGGAGTAAGGGATTGCTTATATGTGCTTTTTTGTGGTTATGATATTGGGTAAAAGAGTTTTGAATTTTTCTAAAGTAGCAAAGAAAGTAGGCCACTGTAAAGTTGTTTGTTATGTTTTAAAGGGAATTTTTATCTATTGAGTTTGAAAATCTGTGCACATACTCAACTCTGTATGTGTAGGTGCTCCATTTTATTGAGGAGTTGCTGTAATCTCACATTATAAAGGCATTTTGGGCAATAGGTAGCTTACTGAGTACATTTAGGAATCGTGTGTGGTTATCAAGAGACATGGAGGGTGTCCTTTAACAGGTTATTAGTTGATAGTTTATCTTATTCAGAGTAAGTAGAAGTTTGGTGAGTTCAGTTTGCAAGTCTCTGTCAATCTGTCCAGAAGTAATGGGCTCCTTGACTAATATGGAAATGCCACAGAAGTTCCCATCAGGCTTTAATGTGTGATAGGTGCTATAGGAGGCAAAAGGAAGTACTTACATTTAATTATTCCCTGTCAGATTTTCCTGGTAAACAAATAATAGATAAAAAAATAAATAAGTAAATACATAAATTTAGTGTCCTAACACACTCTGCACAAGGCAGTAGTATGCACATTGTAGAGACAGTACCTAAAGTGTTTACTTAATTGTAATGAATAGCATTTATAACTTTGTGGTTTGGCAATATTGTCCACTTTAATATAAAAAGTGATTGACTAGCTTATTCATTTTAATAACTCATCATGTATGCACGTGTCAAATTAAGTCTTAAAGCTTGTTTTCATTTAAAAAGTCTTTGAACGCACATTTTACTGATAATACACAATGTTAACTGTTTTAATGAACCTGGATAGTTCAGCTCTTATTTGCAAGCTATATTTCTACCTACCTACCTAGGGAATATATAAATAATATGTGTATTATGATTGTTGACAGAACTTGTTTTGTTCAGTGCAAATATAGTAAATAAATTTATGTCAGCTGTTATGTAGAGTTAGTCATTGTATTGCTATAGTTAGGACCATGACACTCGGGGTGAATGCTGAAGAATACTGTTTTCATCATGTCATTATATATCTCAGTTACCATAATGTACCTACTGACTCTCTTTGCAATTATAAAGTTTATTTATGCTTCTATTTTTTGAAGCTACATTACATATTGTAACTTTATTATATACTTATGTTTTTCTCTAAAAGATGGTTGGATAATCATGTCTTTTCTCTTTGTTTGTTGCATGTGGGCCTGAGTTATGGCTGAAAATGGTCTTAGGACCAGTTAATTTACCAGGTTAATAAAGTCTAGTTGTATAGCTAGCTAGATAGATAGATGGCCATGATTTTATAAGTGGGAGAACAATAGCCTTCAGCTCAGAAGCCATCACCTGTATGTTATTCACAGTATTGCTACTCATTGTCGGTGTGGGCTGAATATAAATGCTGGTCTTTGTCTTGAGTAGTTAGTCACAGACTTTTATCTTAATTCATTAACGCCTAGCAGGTGTGGAATGATGCAATTCTGGCAGCCTGCATACTTTTATACATTCCTGAGAATTTCCTGAACAAAAAAAAAATAGTTTTAAAAGCATAAGTGAAGCAAATGCTTGTAAAAACATACATTTTGTTAAAAAGATAAAGAGAAAAAAAAAACTTTGGTTCAACAAAAACTCTTCACAATAACAATAGTCAGAAAAAAACGTCTTTACACAAATACCAAAATATATTATAATGAAAAAAAAAATCCTCACATTTTTTTCTAATTGTCGCAAGCAATATACTGAAAACTGTGCGGTGGTGACATAGTGTCAGACTGACTTGAGCTTTCATGTGATAGCAATGCCTTTCTAGAGAAATATGAAAAATGCCTGTTTGCACATCTAAGAATTTCAACATTCAATATATCTCAAGATATACAACTTACAGTGCAAACATGAAGGACAATTTTCTCCACCATTAAGTTTTCAGCTGATAACCTGGGCTGGACTAACAGGTTCCATTCTAGAGGAACTGCCAAGAGAGCGGAGTGATGAGGCAATGACTGCTCATCTGTTTCAGTATGAATAGGAGGCGCACATACAACCCAAGGCAGAGACTGGAGACCACATGGGAGTTCTCACTGTAGGGAGACAGGGTCTTCTGAAGGTTATGTTGGTTAAAGAAGTGGATGACACACACATGCTAAGGCCTATCGCATGCATAATGTTCAGCATATTACATGGCATGTGCATTAGAAATGATTAGCATTTTAGATCAAGACACCTGATTCCGAAAACAAGTGGATTATGCTGTCACCCCTGCTGTCACAAACTTCTTTCATGCAGAAGAAATTAATTCCCCATAGGGCTTTCAGCTTCCAAGGGAAATGGATGGCCAACTTAGGTCAGTGGGGTGAGGTCTGATGGTTACTGCAAAATGGGATTAGTAATAAGGACTCTAATACCATACATTTGGTTCTGGGGATATTAATCGATATATGTCCTCATAATGATTAACAAACACCTAATATCATCTATTGTTCCTGGACAGTGACATTGTGATTTCTGTCTTCCACAGTGAAATTTCATATCTTGTCCTCTAAAAACATGTAGCCTATTCATTTATGGACATACAAATGTAAACAATAAAAGTCCATAAGAGGTGACAAATGTTTATTAATATCTATTCTGCAGCATAACCTAGACAGACAACTTTAGTGTCATCTCACTCCCTGCCCATTCATATAGTGCCTGTCAAGTCACTTTTTAAAGGAAGACAACTCCAAATAATTCCTTGTTTCCATAATGTACTATGGGAATCAAATGGAAACATTAAAAAGGCACTATCGCATGAATGAATTAACAGAGAGATGGCTGTGCTCATGGCTTTGAACTTGACTTATGGAGTTGCAGGCTATATTTGCACAATTCTCTACTGGCTGATATGGGCATGAGTGAGTTAACAGAATGATGGCTGTGCTAGAGGTTTTGAACCTGGCTTATGGAGATGCCGGCTGCACTTACACGATGCTCTATTGTCTGATGTAGGCATGTATCAGTTAACAGTGAGATGGTTGTGCTCATGGCTCTGACCCTGACTTATATAGATACGGTCTACATTTACATGATTCTCTATTGTCTGATAAGGGCATGAATGAGTTAACAGAGAGAGAGGCTGTACAAGTGGCTCAGACCTTGACTTATGGAGATGCAGGTTACATTTACACGATATTCTGTTGTCTGATAAGGATCATGATAGATTTGCAGTACAGATGTTCAGTCTGTGCATATCAGGCACCAGCCTGTTTGCAATGGGAGATACAGACTAAGGATCATGCTTTTAATGTTAATGCAGAATAACAATAATGAACAGTCACGGCTGACAAATACTACTGGTGACCCTTCCATTTAGAAGTTATGTGAGCAGGATAAGAACTTTCATACAGAGACTGGCTACAGCATTGAATTTGCAACTCACAATATACCAGCTGACCTTTATTTATTCATTCATTCATTGACTGAGTAGTCACTTTATGTGGCTCTGGATCATGAGGAACCAAAGTGTAGCCTAGCATTTAGTGGGTCCAAAATAGGATATGGTTCCCATCTGCCTCTGGATGTGTTCTCAAACACACACACACACACACACACACACACACACACACACACACACACACACACACACACACACACACACACACACACACACACACACACACACACACCTATATGTACACATGTGCATATACATGCATGCATGCATACTCAAAAACTCACACACACACACACACACACACACACACACACACACACACACACACACACACACACACACACACACACACACAAAATCTACGTATTAAAATGTTGACACTTGTAATACTGAGTGCCAACGTACCAAAAAAAAAAAAAAAGATTGAAAACTCAGGAGAGGAGCAAATCTTAAACATTGCTTTTTAAATGTAATCTTTTTTTTTTTTCACAGAGGCAAGCCCCTCCACAAATCCCAATGTGGGAGGCAAGCCCTCCTGCAAACTTACATATACCAGTTCTGAAATCGCCATACCTCAGGGAAAAGGGAATATTCTGGGAAATGGCCATCTCGAACTTAATATATCTGTTTTTTCAATTATTCTGTTTCCATGTGAGTCCTGACATTTCAAATAGTTACCTCCCAACACACACACCTGAAGGTAGTTAAGGGGATTGCCTATTCACCTATGGTATGTATTTGGGATGTGGGAGGTACTCACAGTAGCCAGAAGAATCTCACATGGACATAGAGAGGTCATGCAGACTTTGTAGAGAAGGCATTCATGCTAGAACTGAAGGGGAGAACCAAGTGAAGAGAGGCAGCAATGCTAACTGCTGTGGTACAGTGTTCAGCTTAATGTAATAATTATGCTATAATCAGCTTCCCCCCTTTTATATTAGATAATAATATAAAACACAAAAAAGGCACTGTAAGGTTAAAAACAGCTGATTGCTTACTTCACTTTAATAGTATCTAACTAAGTACAGATTTGCTTAAAACCCCCCATTTTCCATTTATTTTTCCGTAAGGACTATGTACCTTAACTAATTCCAGGTTTTGAATGTCAGATAAAAAAAGAGATCAGATCATTAAGAACTGGTGAGGACCTCTGCTCCGGTCTGCATTATACATTTCGTAGCCTGCAATAATAATACATTTAAGGCAGGAATATGAGTGTATGTTAAACCCAGGAAGCTGTCTACCCCAACAGAAAAAAAATGGGTTAAATGTCATTCTCCTACCCCAGTTCTGAATCACTGTCCTCTGGAGATGAAGTCTGAACAAATCTAGAAGAGGCAGGTCCAAAAAATATGGAGCCGGTCTGCTCCCTTCTCTGAAATACCCGCAACAGTTGGATTCAGCCCTAAGAAATAATTATTGCCATACATTCTGGTATACAAAAATATTTGAACTGGCACTGGCAGCCAAAGAAATGGAAGCATCTAGAAAGAGTGGTGTATTTATTTATTTAACATTTGTTTACTGGGAAAGTCTGACTAGGACAGAGCCTATTTTCAGCGGCAGCCAGGGAGATGCGGTCCCCAGTGTACCTGGGAATGAACAACAGACCCTCTAGTTTTCTTAGAGATATATGTGTTTCAAGGATCTTCTCCCTCAGTATTCTATATTAATCATTTTTTCTTAGTTTCTATTGAGATTCTATATGCTTTGTTGGCTCACTCTGCAGTCTGAGGTCTTGTTAACTTTGGTCAGTTTAAGTTTATGAGGCAAGTATCTGATAGAGATCCCTATGTCTTTGTGTTGCGGAGAAAATCTGTGCAAAGTTTCCATGACATTAATTCACCATTGACCACCAATGATCCCCGGGTATCAGTCCTGTACGTACCCTAACTAACCTTACGTAGTGAGAGAATAATCTAACCTAATTTAGATATTTGGCTATGGCAGTAATCTTCTACCAAACAAAAGTGTCCGTGTGGTCTAGAGACCATCAAAATATAGAGAAAGGGACATCATGCTAATCTTGGTTCCTTCATTTGTCCACTAAATTGAAAATCCTTTGAAAGCCCACCATCTTGACCAAGATCTCCTTCCACTGTGAACTACATTCTTCTGAAAGGATCTTCAAAAACATTGTCACAGAAATATGTTTCTATTGACATTTTGAAGATTGCCTACCCACACATATTTTTTCACCACCTTTCCAAAGTCTTTAAAAAATTGTGGCAGGAGGAGCCTCTGTGTGGCATACAGCACTGAAGGCAATATATTTGAAGAGATATTTAGCTTAGATTCCCTGAGTTATGTTTGAACAGATTGGTTTCCACTCATTTACAAAAGTCTGCAACTTCTCCTTTATTTCTCCAAATGCAATAGAAATGGAGTCAGCAAAAGAGAGAAAAGATAATCCCCCCAAAAGCTCATCCTATTTTGCAACTCTAAAAAAGGAAATTCTTGGACCAATGATAATGGGGGGGGGGGGCATAATTTATCATAACAGTTTCTGTCTTCAGAACATTAAGTTCATACCTTGAAAGAGATCCAAATTTATTCAATGCCTGTACCATCCGGGCTGAGTCGCTTTCTGGATTTGGTAACCATAGCAATAAAACAAGTCTCTTTCTGGATTTGATAACAATGGCAATAAATCAGCAGTGTATAAAATTAGTTTATATTCATTTTCTGTAATTGTATAGCCTGACACTGAGAAGCCTCTCAAAAATCTACTAATGCTTAAAGATATATAAAAATAACAAGGGAGAAAGTAGGTACCCTTACCAAGATTCTTGTAAAGATCGTGCTTGAACAAATGTCTGACATTATTATTTATGGCATGCTTACTGATGACAGAATGGTTTTCATCCTGACTACAGTATCCTCACAGCTAGATATACTCATACAGATCATAGTTACTCAAACAAGGAACAAGACAAATTAACTTGAGCAAAATTTTCTGATCTTAAAAGAGATTTTGCTACCATCACCCACTTTCTTCTGTTCCTTAAAAATGCTGTCTTAGGGTTCTCAAGAGAAGTCATAAAGTGGTTCAAAAGCTATGTCACTAATTGAGACTTCTGTGTATACAGACCTAGAAATTGCTGTGAAACAGGCATCACTAATAATGTTGTAGCTTAAAGCTCTGTTATAGGGTCACTTCTTTTTTCACTTTTCATTAATGACATGACCTGACCTGGGATCTGTCACTAAACAGCTGCACCCTGATTGTTGGCTTTAAAGCTATTTGGAACAGCCTAGAAAATAATAAACTTATAGTCAATATGCATACACAGAAAAATACAGTCATGATATATGGTACATCCCAAAAGCAAAAAAAAAAAAAAACAAACAAAAACAAAAAAACACTTGGAACATCATTATAAATGACCCCGTGGCATATCACTTTCCTTGGGCATCTCACTAAACCCAAATCTCATCTTAATGTGATATTCCCCAAAATTGCCCCAGCTTGTTGAAAGAGCATACCTAATCTTACCCAATATAAAGACTTAGTCAAAACTCATCTTGTTAATGGCCACAAATGTATCTACTGAACACTTCTTTTCGGCATCTTTTTCTTTAATTATGTTTCTCACATTCATAGTATTCAACGTTGCTTAATATGCTATGTTTAGGGTTAAAACTTCATTTTTTGCTATAGTTCTGTTGTTCCACTAAGTTTCACTCAGCATCATCCATGAATGCTTTCACTCTATGTTCTGTGCCAGTGTCAGGTGACAAATGCTCTTTGTGCATACTTGTTTCCTTGATACCATTTATACAATGATTGTTACTTTACCCCTATGGTGTTTTGTGATTGTTACAAATTTGTATGTTCATAGGTTCATAGTTTTATAGGTAGGTACTAGGCTATCAGCCCAAGAGCCTACGTAACCTAGCTGGCAAGCTACCATAGCTTACGCCACCCAAGAAAGTTATTTTCCTGTGCCAATGTCCAGCAGTGACACAAAAGTGATCCCGGGGTGTATTTCCTAATTCCCATCCACTCATCAAGATTTTTCTTGAAGAGTGCTAATAAAGAACTTTGCTTGACATAGATGGGTAGCTTGTTCCAGAGTATAGGAAGTCTCTGGGACAGGAATCTATCCCTCCAGCATGTCCTGTTTATTGTGGTGATAAGGTTTAGGTCCCTAGAGCATGTAGTTTGGAGGGATTGGGATTTCTTTAAGTGTAGCATGTCCAACAGTTCTGGGTTTGACATAGCTTTATATGTTAGACAGAGATCACCTCGGAGTAGGCGATATGCTACAGAGTAAAGCTGAAGTTTTTTGAGGCGGTCAGTGTAGGGCATTTGTTTGAGGCCAGTAATCCTCTTTGTGAGGTACTTCTGTGGCCTTTCCAGCTGCTGCAGATGTCTTATGAGGTACATTCCAAAAGGGGCGTTGTACTCTATAATGGGTCTAATGAGTGACGAGCAGAGGGGAACAATGACCTCTTTTTTCCTGGATGAGATCCCTTTTATGATGAGGTGTGCCACATAGAAGGACTTCCTGACTACTGTGGTGATGTGACTATCAAAGGAGAGACTACTGTCCACCTGGGTCCCAAGGTCTCTTATCATGCATTCGGTGTTAAGTAGATTGCTGCCTATAGGGTAGTTCATGGGTACAGAGTTTTTACCAAAGGGGATGACACTGCATTTTCTGGCATTGAGCTTGAGGCCATGGCTCTGACACCAGGCATCTGTCTCAGTGAGGCCCTTCTGTAAGATGTCCATATCATATGTGTTTTCTTTATGTCTTGATGACCTGGATTGTGGCTAAAAAGGGTGTCTAAACCAGCCTGCTTACCGTGTTATCAAATTTTAGTTGCATTTTAATAAAGATGTTTATAAAATATAATTAGTGTGAAATGGAAAAAAATAAATAAATTGTGCTGCTCAGCTGTCACATACACGGTTTATGGTATGTCATAGTGTTTGTACAACACCAACAATGTTAGCTACATAAAAATTGTCTTGTGACAGTAAATGTAATTTGTTAAAAAGGAATTTTATCCATTTTACTATTAATTGGAGAGAGGCATTACTGCTGGATGGTAACCTAATATTCTGGATAGATTTACAAGAAATTTAACTTGGGCATCACATTAAGTTCTTAGTTAATAATAAGTACTTGGAACACACATGCACGTTACATGTGCAGCTTCTAACACCTCCGTTCCATTCATCCACAAATCTCTGTGTAATAAAAGTGGCTTGAAGACATCTTTATTCACATTACATTTTCAATTTTAGCTCTTTCTATCATGGGCTGGAAGCTCCCTGCATACATGTGCCCCCTCTCTCTGTGTTTGCAGCCCTTCTACTGAGCTTTGCATAACACTCTATTTGCAGTAACACTGATAAGGAAACCTTGATGATGCACGTTGGTACCAAAGCTTGTGATGGTATTTTATCTAACAGACTATATATTTTTATGGTACCTTTGAGCCAGTGAATTGTTTTACTTTCCAAATACACCCAAGTACAAAAGCTGTCTACTGAAATCTGTCAAGTGACCCTGGGGAAACAGCAGAGATAGAGCTGAATACACAGAATGGTCACATTAAGGAAGAGAATGCTAGAGCGGAATGTATACAATGTAAGTAGCCATTTCCCTAAGCAGATAAAATACATTGTTTTAAATTCATGCCACACCTTTAAATATCACAGATATTCCTGATCCTTTCAAATCACAGTGGGAAGAGGGTAAGATTAAAAAAAAAAAATTCCTCAGGTCAAACAGGATATGGATTATACTTACCGGAATTGAACCTATGACTACAGCATACAAGAACCTAATTTGCAGTTCATTCCCTAACTGCCATTGCAAACAGCCAGCTCAGCTATTAAACCTATTTAAACCTAATGGCTTTGAGGAATTTGTACTTTGCAGGTTTCCTTTATTCTGCTCATTAGCCCAGCATTCCAGACAGGTAGTCTTTGTGTAGGAAAAAACAAAACAAAAGTAAACTAGTGCTGTTGTTGGCCTTGTCTGCAACCCGACAAACAAAAATGAAGGTGTGAACTTAACCTCATTTATCTTTATTCTAAAACTATCTGAAGTATAACAGCATGATTCTGCTTTGTCTTCTAAAAAAACAAATATCCCAGAGTGTGTGTTACTGCAGCTACAATACATATATGCATGTGTGTGTGTGTGTGTGTGTGTGTGTGTGTGTGTGTGTGTGTGTGTGTGTATATATATATATATATATATATATATATATATATATATATATATATATATATATATACAGACACACACACACACACAATAGGTTCATAGGTGTGTACTAGGCTAATGGCCCTGAAGCCTTTACAAGCCTAGCCCATAAGATTACCCTGGCATCGTGCCACCCAACCTTAGTTCCTAGTGCCTCTGTCGAGTAGAGCCACTGAACTGATCCCCAGCATGAATTTTTTATTTCCCACCCACTCATGAAGATTTCTCTTGAATAGGGCCAGTGAGGTACTCTGCTTAACATGTATGGGAAGTCTATTCCATAGCATGGGCAGTCTCTGGGTTATGAACCTGTCCCTCCAGCATTTTCTGTTGATTGTAGCAATGAGGTATAGGTCTCTGTAGCATGTGGTCTGGAGGGATTGGGATTTCTTTAGATGTAGCATTTCTAACAGAGCTGGGTCAGACATGGCTTTGTAAGTCAAGCAGAGATCGCCTCTAAGTAGGCGATATGAGACAGAGAATAGTTGGGGTTTTTGAGTCTGTCCATATAGGACAAGTGTTTAAGGCCTAGGATCCTCTTTGTGAGGTACTTTTGCAGCCTCTTCAGTTGTTACAGGTGTCTAGTGAGGTACATGCCAAATGGGGCATTGTACTCGATGATTGGCCTAATGAGGGAAGAGTAGAGGGTGACAATGACCTCTTTCTTCCTGGATGCAAAACCCTTAGTAATGAGATGTGCCACATAGAAGGACTTTCTGACCACAGTGGCAACGTGGTGGTCCAAAGAGAGGTTGCCGTCAGCTTGTGTTCCCAGATCTCTTATAACACTGTCTGTGTCCAGTGAACTACCATAAATGTGGTAATTCAAGGGACCGGGTTTTTCCCAAAGGGGATAAAGACAATAAAATTTAGAAATTCATGGTTTTGCTCCCCATTACTCTTGGATGTGAGGGCTCTGCCCCTGTGCAGCCAGTTTTTAAATGTACTGCTGTGTAAATACTTTTAAACAGTTGGATTTGTCCATTTGTTGCAGGAGTCAAATAAACTGATGGAACAGAAAGGTTAAAAAAGGGGCAATGAGATACTGGTTGTTGGGGAAATGAAGCAGACCTGTGGAAGCAGTTGTTGAAATATATATATATATATATATATATATATATATATATATATATATATATGTATAGATAAGTAAATGTATGTGTGTGTTTAGTGTTTGTGCACTACAAGCAATCACTGACACTTATAATTATGAATGAATGCTTTAAAATGTCACTAGGTAGTGTGCAAATTACCTTCTCCTTATAGAAGAAAACGTTCTTAGAACAAAAATGTGTTCTGCATAATATTATGTGATATTTGAGAGGTCTGTGCAATATATTTACCCTTGCTCTTGTGTCTAAGTTCATGTCTAAAAAGGATTCAGAGATCAGCCTACTTACTTGGTTAATCAGTAATAAATAAATGAATTTCAGCCAAACCCTTGCTTATTTGAATGTCTTATGTGTGACCATGTATGTATATGCAATGCATGCATTTGCATCTGTGTGTGTGTGTGTGTTTGTGTGTGTGTGTGTGTGTGTGTGTGTGTGTGTGTGTGTGTGTGTGTGTGTGTGTGTGCTCATGCACGCATATGCATGTGCATGTGTCTAGATGAGTGCGTGTGTATTCATGTTTGAGTAGATGCGCATGTTTGTCTGGGGTAGAAGTAAGACTATTAAGTGCATTTAGGATTTCTAGTTGGTGTTGACTGCTAAGACCTGACCGCTTTGCCCATTTGTGAAGGAACATATCTCTATGGGCACTAATGTAGTGCACGCATTGTGGAGTATGGCAACCAAAACAGTGTAAGAGCTGTCCAGAAAGCATTATGATGACTCAGACTAAAAAGTCCGGATGACTTGGTGAGAAGCAGAGATTGACAGGCCATGACACCAAGAACATCTCAGGGATAAACAGACATGGGTATGCATTGCCCCTTCTAAGACAAAAAACTACATTCAGTTTACAAAAGTGATAGAAATAACTACAGTGTTCTAGCAATTATGCATGCTTACATATAAAATCACATTTTCAGTAACTCAACCAAAACTGCAGAAACCAATGGTATGCAGAAATCCTAAAAACAAATTAAAAAGTAAAACAAAGAATAAAGACTAGAAATAATCCCCTTTCCCCATGTATCATACTTAGTAGTGTTTAGCTGATGACAATATTAGCTCTGAAATAGTAGTATGACAGCATTGCATTACAAATTGGCCAAAGATATTAATATAACCAGAACTAATAATAAAAAAAAGTAGGTGTGTGTATATGTGTGTATTGGAAGGTGATCACAGTTTGCATTGTGTGTGTAAATGTATCTCCAAATGGCTGACTGTAATACATTGACCCTTCTAATCCCCATATCTACACATTTCAGATGAGAGCTGCTGCAGGCAAGAATCCCAGAATGTTTTCTGTCTGATGTTAGATTAGTTCATTTGCAGTTGGGGCTTCAGTGACCTAAAAAGTAGTCCTTATTTTGGATTTTTCCTGTTAACTGGATAGATCCTGCTAGATAGGGTGCCAGTTACCACTGGAACACTAGAGGGGAAGCACTTTACAACACACTAAGAATAATTAGCAACATTTACTTATTTGTTTGTCATTAGTTAACCAAGTAAATGTGATGGTCCAGTAACCCTTTTCAGCCACAATCCAGTCTTACGGGCATCAAAGTTATGAAGATGAGAAAGCAGAATACTTTGTTCAGCTTGCTGGCTGATTATATTGGGATCCTGTTATTATAACAATGGGAGTTTCAGTAAAAGATAATGTATTGAAGAACATATAGTGAAGTCCAGCAACAGAGACCCAAGTTAATGAATGCGTTTGCTATTTATGGCATCTGTACAGTATCAGAGATAGAGCAGAGTGATTCATTATGGAAACACTTCAGTGACAGTCCTAGTGAAACTGTCACTAATAACACAGTTCACAGACTTAAATACTGCCCCATGGTTGATGGTTGTGCAACAGTAATGTTACTGTATTTAAGTAAGAGATTGTGGAGGTGAAGCCTTCCACACTGGGTAATATAGAGGGGCTTGCCTTCTGTAAAACCTCTGTGCTTACTTTTGTAGCAGGAGCAAGCTTTCTGTTATCAGTGTCATTAAAGAAAGTGTTCATTGTCTATCAGAAAATACATTGCCAGTAGCACAGTTTGTGGGATTGTGTACTGCTCCACAGTTGTACAGTCGCAGAGATAGTAATTAAGTAAAGGGGTGTGGATGGCAAGCAGGCCTCACATTAAGGATGTTGGAGGGAGGTGCGATGTCCACTTAAAACCACTTTATTTTTGCAGCAGGAACAAGCTTTCCCCTTCAGTCTTATTAAAGACTACACTGTATTCTTTGACTTTCAATAAATGTACTGACAGTAGGGAATTGTGATTGGTAAATTCTTGTTTCATGATGTCACCATACCTGATAATGTGAGACTGAATGGTCACGTTTCTGTTAGAATAATTATGGGAATGTGCTAGCTCTCCTTCCTATTAATGTAATAATTTCATTGAGTGTGTTAGTTATAGTGCTGCTAGTTCTGTAAATGGGCATTTGTTGTGTTGTCTCTAATGGACTGACAGTTGATCTACTGGCTATCTTTTAACACCAATCCATTATAGCAATGGCAGCTGAGCAGAAAACAATACATACCATGTGCCATTTTGGGTGTGACTATAATGGTAATATCTAGAAGGTTAGTATTGGTTTGGGAAAGACCCACTTGAACGATCTTGGTTCCTCGCTGGGCATTTATGATAACACCAAGAAGGTTAGTATTGGTTTGGGAAAGGCAAACTTGGAGGATCCTGGTTCCCCTCTGAGGCATTTATGATAACACCAAGTTTACAGTCATCAGCAAACTTTGTCAGCCATAAACTCCAAGAGGTAAGTACCAAAGAGGAATGACCCAAGGATGGAACCCTGTGGAACAACTGCTAGTGACAGGTCTACTATAGGAAGTAGAGCAGTCAACCCTAATTTCCTGGATTCTATTTGTGAGCCAATTTGCTGTCCAATGAATTACAAAGGGATTAACATTTAGCTGGGATAGTTTATATGTGGTACCTTAAACCTTAGCTAGTGCTTCTCAGTGCTGCCTTCTAGGTTTCTTTGAAGACTTCAGCTTCCATTCTCCTCTGTTTCTTCTGTTTTAGCATTATCTACAAGTAAGGTCATCCTTTTCCCTCAGTTTTACTGCCCTCTACGATTGCCTGATATAGAGATGCCAGAGGGCATTGTCACCTGGACTGATGCCTATAGAACCTCCCCAACACTTCTTTTTTCTTTCAGAAAGCTTAACAACTACTCTTTGCTTTCTGTTACTCAGTCGTTCTTCTGAAAATGTAGTCAATTTTCTTCTAATACAAGTCCTTCTAGCTTGCGTATCACTCTCATATGAGGGACAAAGTCAGAGGCTTTACTGAAGTTAATGTATACAACACTGCCAATGTTTCTCTGTCACCCCAGTCACAAAGCTCAAGCAGTATTACAATATAGCTAAACATTGTTTAGGGGAAAAGACAGAAAATAAAAAAGGGTTAGTGGCATAGATATTGAAAAAAAGAAAGACTAAGAGATGGAGGTATAAAAAGTTAGATTAGGCAGGTGCTCTCATTGCTTACTTTGGGCACATCTGATGTCCTTCCATTTGAGTGTTTTGTAGTTCCACCTACTAGTTTAGGAATTCCCACATGCGCTATGATGTGTGTGTACCTTGCACTATTCGCTTTCTCACTTCCTCGCTTGTAAATCTCAGTCATTTGACTATTGTCACTATCACTTGTCAGCTCCAGTCCAACTTGCCTATCCATGTGACATTCCTTGTAATAAAGTTTCCGATCACTAGAACTCCTCCTTCCCCCTTCTCACCTGCCATTCCCACTGCAGTGGAAAGGCATACCAGAACCTTTTTCACCACATAAAAGAAAAAGCGTCCACTTTCTACTCACTGTAGCGGTGTGTTGCAGTAAGAATCACTGGTGAAGCTCAGCAGTCTTCACTGTATTGAACAAGTCCACTTACAGGTGTTTGCTCATATAAGATCTTCACCAAGAAGGCTTCCCTTGTTGGAAATATGGCTGAGGAAGTCCTTCAGCATATTCACTTCCCCTGAAATGTGTATGGCTGTGAGGATGATGACCCACTCAATGTCTCACTGCCAGACACATCACTTATCTCACAGGAGATATTCACTTACAACCTTGTAGCCTGGTTATCTGACCAGAGTGGTAGGGGTTAGGTTTCAACTCCCTTTGCAGAACCTAGAAGAACAGAAATGCTGTATTCATTTCCATCATATTTGTGTGCAACTCCTTCTTAGGTTTATAGCTTCATAGGTAAGTACTAGGCAAGCTGCTCTTGCAGGCCACTTGAAGCCTTACCAGATTCCCTTTTTGGGCTGGAAATAACCTATCCCATTTGGTTATAGATTCGCCTTACCCATCCCATGGTTGACAATTATATATTACCTCTAATGAGAATAACTGGTGATTGGTCCATTAGTAGTACAGGGAACAGTCCTCGGGAAAATGTTCTCTTTCCCATCTGTAGATACAAGTTGTGATTGAAAATGGGCAGGGATGAACTTTGTTTTTATGTGGATGGGGAGTCTGTTCCACAGCAGCAGCATCCTTTGTGAAATACATGTGTCCCTCCAAATCATTCTGTTGATGTTGCAGAAGAGGTTTAGATCCTTAAACCAAGTATTTCTGATGCTATTTGAATTGTTGATGTGCAGTAAATCCATCATTAATGGGTTGGGAGATGCTTTGTATGCCAGATACAGGTCACCTTACCCTGAGACTGGTGGGAATAGTCGACTCCCTCATAACCTGGTAGTAGGGACGTGACACTAGAACAAGATCTGTAAGGGTCTAATAACTCTACAACTACTGATACCTCAGAGTCCTCTGAAGCATGTCATGCATAGGAAGGTGAATAGTACAGTGAAGCTGGTAGATGCACCCAAGCTGCATGGGGCAGAAGGGTTCAAGTCACAACCTTTTCCTTCTTCTGCCAGGGAACTAAAGGCATCATGACAGCTCAGTGGATAATATCTGTACCCCGCAGTTCCAGGGCTTGGGTTTCCATCTTGATATCTGGTAACTGCTGGTGTTGATGTGAAGTTCTTTCTTGTATCTAGAAGTATTTTTTTCTCTTTATACTGGTTCCTCTCCCCAAGACGACAGCTTATTGTCTACTCTTAATTGTCCATATGTATTGCTCATTCCCATTTGTAATTCCAAAGTCTGTATTGTTGTGGTCTTCAGAATTATCAGAGTATTACTGAGAATTGCTGTCTTTCTGTCATTTGTTTTTATTGCTCTCCTTGATTGTTGTGATGTTTGGTAGACGAACACCTGAATAAATTTGAACTTGAACTTCAAAGTTGTAGCACCTCTGAGTATACCTCTGTTTTCAGGTACAGTGAATTTGGACTTGGCATATGTTGTTAGTTTGGCAGGTAAGAGCAGACGTCTTGCATCTCTGCAAAAATGTTTTAGAAGTGTAACGAGTATAATCATTTGTTGTTTTAATGTCAAAATTGAAGCTGAGTTTTCATAATTGTGGTACTGACAGTATCTTATTTCACAGCTGTAATAAGGATCATATATCATATTTACTCTTGCCCTTGTATCTTAGCCTGTGGCTGAAAAGCATCAGGGATAGACCAGTTTACTTATCTCATTTGCAATTTAATACAATTAAATTAAATTAAATAAAAATGACTTCCAAGACCATCTCTGAGGACAAGAACCAGTAACATTGTAGTGTACCAATTTACAGTAAAGAGAGTCTGTGTTGTGATTTCAGTTTATTGTGACCCCCCCCAAGAATCTACAACTGTGGAATGATCAAGGAAAGGGCCACAAACTGGGTGTACTTTGATGGATCCAGCAAAAAACAGAGCCAGCCATTCAAGTAGGGGAACATTAAGAGACTATTTTTCATTTGTTAAACACTTTGGGAGCAGGTGACAGAACAAATGGCAGAAGGTTGTACTTAAAGCAGTGACAATTAGGAGTGAATTGAAAGAATTTTCTATGAGGCTGCCCAGCTCTGTGTCTGCCTTGTCCAATGACACCACACAGACCCTCTGCAGAAGCAGAGGAATAAGTTCCTGACAATTCACAATCCAGAACTTAACATAACATATCAGATACACTAATAAAAATCACTGAGTCATAAGATGGAGCAGAAATCCAACATACTCCTTGTGACAAGGAAGAGGTGGAGATTTTATGTCTGTCTTGTTCCAGGACCTCTGGTCTTCTATTAGTTTCAAGATATGGCCAATTCAGACCACATCCAGAACCCAGCACTTCTTAGTAATGGTTCTGCAAGGTGGGGTAGAATCAGAGAACTGGCCTCACTTTAATTAGCACTGTGATATAGTTAGGACTGTCTCCTTAAAGACTTGGCAGAGGTAACCAGAGAGATTAGGACTACCTGATGCTTGAACACCTTTCTTTGTCATTAAGAAGGCTTCTTCTTATTTAGGTGCTGGGCTGGAGAGAGGAAGCCAGAACATTATATACTCCCTTCACTGTGTTAAAAGCCTGCTTTCTCTTTTGCAGGTCTTCTGAGATGTCTTGAGAAAGTTACTCAAAGAGGAGTGCCCAGAAGGAAGTATCCAGAAAAGCCTGTGTTAACTATCCCTTAAATTATGGAGTCTGAAAAAAATGTAAACAGTGCAGGTGCACCCCAGAAGTTACTGTCTTGCCTACATTGCCAGCTCATTTGAAGCTATAGTGCATGATATGAAATCCCACCAAGGAAGCCATCTTTTTTGCTCATCAAGTTAAGAAACCCTTTTAGCTTTTAAGTGGTATGCTTCATGTATGGCATTGAGTGTGACATCTAGATTTACTTTGATATACATCATCCAGCTATCATTTGGCATGTCCAGGTTTTCCATGAGCAATACCCCATATATTTCCTATCACCAGCATAAGACATATCTGGATCAGGGTTCCCATCAGCATGTACTGCACATTTCCTCACAACAACCTCTGGTACATCTGGGTTTGACATCAGCAGATACAGCACATTTACTCTGGTCAAGAAGTGATATGTCCATGTCCCATATCAGCAGTATATAATACATTTTACCTGGGCAATATTTAACACATCCAGACTTTCTACTACATAATGTAGTACACTTCCTCTACTTAGCATCTGCCACAGATGGGTCCTCCCATGTGGCATATGCACTATGTTTTTCTCTGCTAATATCTGGCATATTTAGCTCCTTGGTGCTAGTGGTAATTCTAGTGGTCATAGCTGCGATCCTCAGAATTCTTAGACTCTTGTTTTGACAATGGGAAAAAAAATATATATATATACAGATATAGATATAGGTATAGGTATGAAGATATAGATATGTAGATATGTAGATATATGGTTTACTTTCACAGCCTTGAAACCCATAATCCTGAGACCATTATGTAGAAAGATGAAAATGTTGAAAACCACAATGTCTAATAATATTGAGTACTGAATCCCCCTACCACTGTGAACTCTGGTATGATGTCCAGGCAATACCCCACCAGAATGCCAACAATAATGTGATGTCCCTCACTATCGTAGGACAGTAATTAAGGAGCTTTAGTCCTCACTACTGACTCCAATAGGAGATTGTCACTTAAACATGAGTAATATTTCACAATTTTCCCCAAAGAGCACAACAGGAATGATCTCTATAACATGGGACTGGACTGTATATTTCTGTCAACCTCTAATGTAACTCCTTATTACACACTTCAGAGCAATGTCTCAGTTTAAGACCTCTGATACACTCACACTTAAATAAATCTCTCACATCCAAACACTTCTGGGAAAGCCTGACACAGATTTCCAGCTGTGCCTCTTCCATAAATAATACAGTAACATGCTGCCACCAATCAGACCGCCTTCATGCCCTTTTAAAGGGTTGTCCAATTATGAAAATTAGATATTAAAACAAATGATATTTATTTGTGGTTTGAATATAAACATGTGGTATATATAATATGAAATATATATATATTATGTTTATATTTATTATATATAAACTAACATATCTTGTTGTCTGTGTGTTTAAGTTTAAGAGGTTTTTAAGAGTCCTTGGCGCTTTTGCATATTTAAGACACTGCTTTTGCTTTTCATGATGGAGATGGTCTGATGATAAAGATGACGCTGTAACCGCCTCTTAATAAAAAATCTGTTTTATCATCTTGTACATACTTTTGACATTTGGGATATTTTTATCATTTTTTATTGATACGCATTCATTGGAGGTATCAGGACATTGTGTTTCAAGTACCCTTCATTGCATTGCCCAGCAGCTGTTTTGTTTTTATCCTAAATGATAGCAAATGACCTAAACTAGTCAGGCTTTTGGAGTGGCTCAGGAAGTTATCAAAGCATCTATAAGCACTCTCAAATCACTAAAGAAAACACTGATTGACCAGCCACAATGTAAGTTAATAGACGTATTTAATAATGAGCAAAATTATTAAAAATATAAAACAGTAATTTCCAATAGAAAAACTGAACTCAATCACCAGGAAAATGAAATCAATATTGTAGGATAGAAATCCAACATTTAGAAAAACTCTAACTGATTAGTTATAATTTTCCTATATGACTAAATATCACTGTCTCTGATCTAAACTAAATTATTACAACAGAGCAGAGGCAGGTTTACAGTTGTTGGTGAGTCCTTTTGGGTATCCATTGCACAATACAACTGCAACTGGGTGTTAACTGACAGTAACTAACAACTACAACTGACAACTGTAACTGACAACTGACCAGCTGTCTTCAGCAGGCTCTTTTATAGACTAGTTTAACTGTCACAACTGTTCCAGTTCTAATTTTCACTTCATATTTTGAACCAACACCTGTTTACTAAAGTCCTTTCCTGTCTTTCAGCCTTTTACAGTAACACATAGCAACTGTTAGCATTCCAATGACATCATCTGTAAATCAGCTGATTCTGAGACAGAAATGTAAAGGAACACTGTTCAAGTGTTTAAAACATTCTGTACAAACAGATTATAAATCAACATGTAAGAACTTATTTACAATATCATAGCTTGTCATGCTGGCATATAATAGATATATGAATCTAAAATTATGTACAAAAATTTCAGCAAGACATGGTAGCACAGATGACAGTGTCTAATTTCTTCATACCTGGACGAAGTGAAAACATGGGTCCTGCAATTTGGCTAGTCCAGGAGTTTGATATTGTGGTCTTCAATATTTTTGCCTTTCCATATTATGGTCTCACGGCCTATGAGTTTAAAGACAGTGATAGTAAACCTATATATGTATATATGGAGGTCCTGTATTTGGTCTAAATGCTTGTTTGTTGACATCTATTTAATCACCTGCATTTGGTTGATATATGCAGATGGTCAACAAGTATGTAAGATCAATAATTGCTGAGTATTCGAATATTACTATTCCCTGGTGTAGAACAGATCATGTGTATGTGCCTTTAAGAAGCATTTCCAGATGTAGGCACATGCATATAAATAGTGAGCATGTGCAGGCAGTAGTGGCATTTTGAGAGAACAGCCAGAGTGTTAACATGTCTGAGTGTGGTAGTCTGTCTGTTAATAAGTTTATTTAAGTTTAAGTTACAAATGCTGTGTTTGTGTGTAATAAAAAAGACTTTCGGCTTTTCCTGGTTAGGGGTCGCCACAGTGGAACTCCGGTCCACTCATGATTGGTAGTGGATATTTACTGTTTTTATACAAGTCACATGATTTAATAACCCGAATTAAGTACTAGTTAAAACTTTAAAAGGGCAATGGTAAATTCCAATAGTAAAGGTGTGGATATTTACTGTGCCAAGTTGCCAGCCCAATGCCCAACCTTCAATGAAGGCACACCCATTCAAGCTCACACCTACCTGCATGTCTTTAACATCACTTGACTGCGGGGAGGACATACAGACTCCACACAGAAGGCGTGCCAGAAGAGAATCGAATGGGAGAACCTCTTGCTGTGAGGTGACAACACTAACCGCTGAACCACCGCGGCTTACTGTGTTTGTTTGTTGGTTGCTGTGTTTGTGTGTAATAAAGCTGCTTAAACTGAACCCACATCTGTTCGTCTGTTTTATCCTGACCAGAAGAGTGACATGGTGTCAGAACTGGGATTAACAGAACACCTTCTTCAAGCCATGAGGTGCAGAGCTGAAGGTGAAAAAAGGGCCAGGAATTAACTTAAGGTAACCAGAACTTGCACAGATGATTTATTTTGCAAAGAAAATGAAATGGAGCACTTGTAAAGAACAAAATGCATTATTAATGAAACAAAAGGCACAAAACACATTATTAATTAAACAAGATGTTTAAAACCATGATATTTCATAAAACTAGCAGAAAAATTCATATGGGGCTCAGAATTACCTCTGGTTTGTATCACAAGCATGTTTAAAGTAAAAGTAGCACAAGAAAAGTATAATGAGCATGGTAAGAGATTAAAAGGACATAACAAGTAGAATAAAAGGGCAAAATAAGCTTAAAGAGCAAGGCAACTGCATGTGTTTTAGTAAAAGACCATGTTTGGGCACAAACTACTATTTTGCATTGACTGATGCCATTTGAAGCATAACTAGAGTTGTTCAAAGTATCTCAGAGTGTGAAAAGTGTTTGAAGGGTGTGCTTTATTATGGTGCAATTATTTCAAAGATGTTTGCAAAGTACAGTTATATTGCAAAGTGTAGTCAAAGTACAGCCATTTTGAAAAGTTTCTTGTGTTGTGTACATTTGTTCACAGAGTGCTGTCATATCAAGGTGTTTCTTACATTGTATAGTGTTATTTCACAAAGAACAGCCATTTTGAAGAGTTTCTGTGCTGTGTACAGTTTATTTGTAAAGTGCATTCATTTCAAAGTGTTTCTTACTCTGAGCTTTTTCTGTTCTGTACATTTTATTCACAAAGTACAGTCATTTCAAAGTATTTCTTTTCGTGCAGTGATTTTAAATTATTTGTGTTCTACGGAGACTTATTTGGCAAAGTGCAGTTATTTCAAAGAGTCTGTTGTGCTATTGGGCATAATTACAAATTCTGGCATAAAGGTCTGGCATATTTATATGTGTGTGTGTTTGTACTAATTCCAAGCACCTTCACTACTGTGTGTTGACATGGCAGAGGCATTTCTCAGACCCAGTCCACTTGTGTTTGATAATAATATAGCAGATAATTGGAGAGTATTTGAGTAGGAATACAATATTTTCATACAAGCAGCTTTTTCTGACAAAGATGCATGTACAAGGGCATTAATTTTGCTTAACATAGCTGGGTCAGAGGCCATTGAAAGAGAGCATTCATTTGTGGATGCACCAGAAGTAAATGCAGAAGAAGGGGAAAACCTCCATATTGTTGTACCGGCTGAATCAAGGGAAGACCCTGAGTGCTTGAAACGTACATTTAGAGAAATGTGCAACCCCCAGACAAATGCTATATTAGAGAGGCACTTATTTTATACAAGAGAACAAAATCCAGGTGAAACTTTTGCAGCTTATATCACTAACTTGAGAAATAAGCCTAAAATGTGCAGATTTGGTGATTTCAAAGATGAGTTTACTGAATTACTTAACTGTAAACTGCATTTTCATACTGAGAGTTGTATTTTCTATTTGTGAGCCCTCTAGACGTGCTTTTCTTTGCATTTTTTGGAGGTTTCTGTGTTCTAGTCAGGTATCATATGACTGATTTGTTTGCAGTTAAAAGCATTATCTAGAGTCTCCTTGCTCCTTTGTCTGTTTAAAGCTTTCATTTAGTGGCTACAGCTAGTAGCTGTAATAGTTTCTCACCCCCTTCCCTATTATTGTCTTATTCTTATACTTGGTGGGTTTGCAGTTACCCACCCATACTGTATATTTGATCTGGGACACTCCTCCCAGTCTAGTGTCATTAGTTCATTCTACCTAATAGTGAGAGAACATTTGAGAAGGCCAACCCACTTAGATTCTTAACCTTGAATTATCTTCTGTTCCAGCTTTCTCCTTTTCCACTTTACAAAAAAAATCTAAGCTTGTTTCCCCCTTTCCTGTAGCTAGTATAGTCCAAATACTGATATAGATTTGATGTATCCTGGACTGTTTGTAAGCTCCTGAGCCCCCCAAGCCTTTCTGTGTTGGAGAGAAGCATGTTAGCTTATCAGTGGGAGTGGTAAGCACTAGGTAGCTTATCTACCACAAGAGGAGTGGTTCCTGGCCCAGAAATTGTAGTTTATTGGCCATTTGGACAGTTTTTCCATCTCTCTCAACTTTCCGGTTTAAAAGACAGAGTTTCTGCTTGTTTCCCACCTTTCCTGTAACTAGTCTAGTCCAGATACAGACTTGCTGTATCGAGGACTGTTTGTAAGCTTCTGAGCAGTGCCAGAGTCTGCCTTTCAAATTTTCCCTTAGCTCTACTAGTTCTCTCTTCTCCTGCACTTATACTAGCTTATTAGTCTAGCACTTTACTAAACTTCTTGTAGCAATTATTGCAGCACACAAAAGTGCTTCCAGCACTAAACATTCTACAAGGAAACAGATCCAGTACTTATTATCAATGCCCACCCCTCCAGGCATGTTTAAAAGTCAGTTCCATGTGCTTTCTCCTATTAACCTGTTGAGCTGAGATGATGCAGCAACTGCCTCGTGTACACCGACAACCCTCTCCTTTTACCTTACAACACTCAGACTTTTGAGAGATGCACTTATATATCCAAAGTGGAAGCCACGCACTCTCAAGCCAAGGATGGAATAGCTGGTCAAGAGGAGAAGGTTAACACTTGCACCACACCACATGAAACACATAGCCCTCCAGAACACACACCAGCAATGCCTTCACATAAAAACACAAACCACACACCCTCCTTCATGGAGGCTCTCAATAAAAATCTACCCAAACAGCAGAGACTCCAAGCTAGCAACAAACTCAACCACCACAACACAACACTAATCATGAGACACATAAATCTCCTAAACAGTGTGCCACTCAACCAAAGCCACTAAGGCAAAACACCATGCCCAACACACTAGTCATAGGTGACTCGATAGTAAGGCACGCGGATGTTGCACTCACTAGACTGAATAAGGAGAAAGTAACAGTCAGCTGCCTGTCAGGCGCCAGGATCCACCACATAATAGATGCACTCAGGTCCCTCAAAAACAGGTACAAATATGACTCTATCATTGTACATGTGGGTGTGAATGGCCTGAGATGTACCTTCCAGGACTACATGAAAAGAGACATGGAGGAGCTCTTGGATTATGTAGCCCAGGTGTGTATGACCCTAGCACTGAGCAGCATCCTACCATCACCCAGAATGATACCACAGTACAAGCAGAAAATGATTGATTTCAACAACTGGCTAAGTTTCTGGTGTCATTCTAAGGGGATCCAGTATCTGTCTGCCTGGGATGACATGATTGGCAGACCTTGATACTTTGCCAGAGATCTGTCACCCCTGGGCTTCTGGATACTGGCCAAGGCTCTTGCAATCCTTATAGTGCCTTTTTTAGGTGGTGTTCCAAAGACCAAATTACCACTGTAACAGCTAGAAACAAATGCAATCTGAGGGTCATGCTGCTCAACGCTAGAAGTCTAAATCTCAAAATGCACTCACTCCAAGCAAGAACATCGACATTTGTGCCGTAACAGAGACCTGGTTCAAGGCAGCAGAAAGCACCCCTGCACTACCAGGCTATAACTCGTCCCACACCTTTCGGCCCCAGAACTTGGACCAAAGCTCCAAAGGTGGTAGTGTTTCCATATTCATAAAGGATATGCACACCCCCAGACTGATAGCCCAACATAATACATCAGAGATACTTCAGGTGCAGCTAACATTGGGTAAGACAGCAATTCAGGTTGTAACCTGCTATAGGTCCACAGCCATGTCCCAAGACTTGCACTCCATGTTCCTAAACACCCTAGAGAATATTAGGGTCCAACCTAACACTCTCTTACTAGGCGACTTCAACTACCCCTCCATTAACTGAGTAAACTACTCATGTACCAATACACTTGCCCAACATTTCCTGGAGTTCATTAATACCAATGTCCAGGACCAGCTCTTTCTTTCCTCCAGTAGAGGTAGCAACATCCTTGAACTGGTCATTACTAACATGGGTGACCATTGTCTACACCAACAGTCAGCTCCTCCCTGGTTAGAGCCGACCACAAACTAATCACCTTGGAAATCCACACCCCTCCCACTCTCCCTGCAAAGGTAACCACCAAGAAAAACTTCTCGAAAGCTAACTTTGGGCTCCTAAAAACAGAGGTGGCTAACTTCATGGCACCCATGCAAATGGAGTTGCATGACAGCAGAATCATGCACCAATGCACTGTACGAACACTTACACAAATGCATGGATCACCATACCAAATAGAACCAAGATGCTCTCCTCCAAAAAAGGAAGCCAATCTGGTGGTCCCCTACCATAAACAAACTCTACAACAGAAGGAAGAAACTGATGCAAAATAAGGGAAAGTCCCAAGACTGGAAAAACTCCCCTATCAGCCTCAACAAAAAGTTGAGATCCCTCATCAAATCCTCTAAAGCTAGCTGTGAAAACAGAATTGCAGCAGATAGTAAAGACAACCACAAGGCCTTCTATAGTTACGTAAAGAATCTCCATGACAATACCCAGATTTGCTCTGAGCTACTGCACAATGGTACATCCTATACCAAGCCAACAGATATTGCCAGTATAGTGGCTAGACAGATTTAGTGCCACCTTTACCCCTCCCCCTCCCAAAGGACCAATCAGTAGATTGCCAGGCATGCAGTATTACTGCTGCACAGGTTAAAACAGCACTGTCCAAGGCCAAGAATACAGCTTCTATGGAACCTGACAATACCCCTGGTTGTGTTCTACAGGAATTACAGAGTGAACTGGCACCTCACCTGTGTGCCCTGTTCAATCACAGCCTCACCTCAGGTTTTCTCCCTACCAAATGGCGCACTGCTACAGTCATCCCTCTCCACAAAGGAGGAGTGACTACAGACCCTGGGAACTATTGCCCTATTAGCCTGATGAGTCTGATATGCAAAGCTATGGAACGCATCATCGTGGACCTAATAAACAAGGATATAGGGAATATCCAAACTCTGAATCCCACACAGTTTGGTTTTGTGAATGGTAGGTCATGCCTGCTCAACTTGGTCGACTTCTTTGAGTCAGTCACCAGAGCTGTGAATGAAGGCAAGGTGGTTCATGCAGCCTACCTTGATCTGGCCAAGGATTTGATACCATTTCCCACTCAGTAATCATAGAAAAACTCATTAAGCTTGGCATCAACCCCTATATCACTAGGTGGCTTGTAAATTGGCTCACAGATAGAACCCACAGTGTGAAAGTAGCTGACTCCAAGTCAGACTGTCAAATAGTCACAAGTGGAGTCCCTCAGGGTTTGTTCCTGGGTCCTCTTCTGTTTGGTATCTACTTCTCTGAAGCCCAGGCCAACACAAAGGGACTCTGGCTGACAAAGTTTGCAGACAATTACAAGTTGGGAGCTATTATTAACTCCCCAAGTGATGTTGATATCCTACAGAATGGCCTCACTGAGACCAACAACTGGTGTCAGAACCATGGCCTTAAGCTCAATACCAAAAAATGGGTCGTCTTCCCCTTTGGGAAAAACCTGGTTCCCATGAATTACCACATTGATGGTAGTCCACTGAACACAGAAGGCATTATAAGAGATCTGGGAACACAGGTTGATAGCAACCTCTCTTTTGATCACCACATTGCCACTGTGGTCAGAAAGTCCTTCTATGTGGCACATCTCATTACTATGGGTCTTGCATCCAGGAAGAAAGAGGTCATTGCCTCCCTCTACTCTTCCCTCATTAGGCCAGTCATCGAGTACAATGCCCCATTTGGCATGTACCTCACTAGACACCTGCAACAACTGGAGAGGCCACAAAAGTACCTCACAAAGTGGATCCTAGGCCTTAAATACTTGTTCTATATGGACAGACTCAAAAAATTCCAACTATTCTCCGTCTCATATCGCCTACTTAGAGGCGATCTCTGCTTGACTTACAAAGCCATGTCTGACCCAGCTCTGTTAGAAATGCTACAGCTAAAGAAATCCCAATCCCTCTGCACCACATGCTCCAGAGACCTCAACCTCATTACCACAATTAACAGAACATGCTGGAGAGACAGGTTCATAACCCAGAGACTGCCCAAGCTATGGAACAGGACTTCCCATACATGTCAAGCAGAGCACCTTGCTGACCCTCTTCAAGAGAAATCTTGATGAGTGGATGGGAAACAGAAAATTCACCCCGGGGATAACTCCAGTGGCTCTACTCGACAGAGGCACTGGGAACTAAGGTCGGGTGGCACTATGCCAGGGTAATCCTATGAACCTATGAAGTTGATAAAGGACAGGCTTATCTGTGGTGTTAGTAATGCTGCAGTGAGAAAGATTTTGCTTTGTGACAGTGATTTAATGTTGAGCAAAGCCATACAGATTTGTCAAATCCATGAGCTCACAGAAAGGCACACAAGTATGCTTGTAAGTGATAAGACCATAGTTTCAACAGCCTCTAGAGCAAACAAAGACAGCACGCAGCATGTGGCAAGCATAAGCAGGCCTGAGCACATTGCAGCTGCAACTGCTGCAGGTTTTCCAGGGAAGAGTAGTAACTTTCTAGCAAGTTCCAAGATTAACTCTGCAAAACGACATGTTCAGTGCAGTATAAAGGTGAATTAGCAAAACCCAAGTGAAGTCTTATTGTTAGCTGTCATAATTGTGGATCCAGCCATGAGTCTAGAAGAGAGAAATGTTTAGCATTTGGTCAGCAATGCCACAAGTGTAAAAAATGGAACCACTTTCAAAAGTTTTGAAAATCAAGCAAGCTTCATTCAGTTATTAAGAAAGGTCACTCAAAAAAGCAAGTTGATCATATAGAAAGCTGCAACCCTACTTTCTATGTAGATGGTGTATCAGTGGTTGGTGAAAATGTTAATGCAGTAGATTTGCTGGCAAAGAACGAAGTATTTTGTACTGTCCTGATCAATGGTAAACCCTCAGAGCTCAAAGTAGAGACTGGTTCAAAGTGTAATGTAATGTCAGCAGAAACATTTGCTAGAGTGAGAGCTGGAGAACAACTTAATTTGGTTAATTGTGCGAAGCTTGTTGCTTATGGAGGTGAAGAGATTCAAACCGAAGGCTCAGTAGTGCTTTCATGCTTTTTGGCTGGGAACAGTTACAGCTTGCAATTTTATATAGTTAGAAGATGTGTGTAGTCATTATTAGGTCTCAGACACAGTTTAATAATGAAACTGCTTTCTTTTACCAAAGAAGTCCATTATGTAAGCACACGTCCCAGTTCCAGCTTCAGTGATGCTATTTTCTCAGAGTATGCTGAAGTGTTCGATGACAAGCTAGGCAAACTTCCAGTTGTGTACTCGATGAAAGTAGACCCAGAGGTCAGTCCAGTGGTCAGACCAGCAAGAAGAGTTCCAGTAGCTATGCAGGACAAAGTCAAGGTCCAGTATGACAAAATGGTGCAGCAAGGTGTAATTTGTCCGGTCACAGCCCTAACTGAGTGGGTGTCTTCAATGTTAGCTACTCATAAAAAAAAAATTCAGATGAAATCAGAATATGCATTGACCCAAGAGACTTAACAAGGCATTAAAAAGACCTCGTCATATGCGTACAGTCGAGGAGATTGCTACCCACATGCCAAATGCCACTGTTTTTTTTTCTGTCTTAGATGCAATGCATTAATTTTGGCAAGTAATGCTAGATCACAAATGTTCACTACTGACTACTTTCAATACCCCATTTAGTAGATATAGATTCCTCAGGATGCCTTTTGGAATAAATTCTGCCAGTGAAGTTTTTCAGCATGCAATGGAGCAATTTTTTTGAGCTATCCGTGTGCAATAATAGTTGATGATTTACTAGTTGGAGGCAAAGGTGAAGCAGAGCATGATAGAAACCTCAGGAAAGTTCTGGACAAAGTGTGTGAAGTGAACTTGAAGATTAATCCTCTGAAATGTAAATTCAAATTACCAGAAGTTACTTATGTAGGTCATTTATTTACCAGTACAGGCTTATGACCAGACAGTTCCAAGCAAGCAGCCATTCTTGAGATGCCAACTCCAGACAATGTCCAAGCTTTACAGCATTTTCTTGGTATGGTTGACTATTTGGGCAAATTTAACCCTGACTTTAGTGAGTTATCAGTGCCTTTAAAAGAGCTGACATGCAAAAATGTTGCCTGGTCATGGTTAGAACAACACCAGAGAGCATTTGATAACCTCAAACAGCAAACTGCCAACCCGTCGACATTAAGATACTATGATGCCCACAAACTAGTAGTTCTTTCCTTTGTTGCTTCAAAGTTCTGTCTTGGTGCAGTTATTCTTCAAGAGACCAGACTTGTTGCCTATGCATCTAGAACTCTTACCCAAACTGAGATGCAGTATGCTCAAATTGAGAAGGAACTTTTTGGCAATTGTGTTTGCATGTTCTAAGTTCCATGATTATATTTATGGTCAAGCTATCCAAATTGAAACTGACTATCAACCTCTAGTTATTATTTTAAAGAAGCCTATGCATTCAGCTCCAGCAAGACTACAAAGAATGATGCTCAGATTACAAAACTATAATTTCAAAATGGTCTGTACTAAAGGTAAACTTCTTTATCTGGCTGGTAACTTATCCAGATCACCCAGAAATACCACGGAAAAGCTTGATGCAGAGAATTTTGAATCTGATGTCATGGAAGTGCATAACTTTCTTCCAAGAGATTTGATGAGCTGAGAGATCATACAAAGACTGATCCAATTTTGCAAAATCTCAACCACTTCATCAATGTAGGATGGCCGTCAAAGCAATCCTGTGTACTGCCAGAAGTGCAACCTTACTTTCCATACAGAGATGAGATGCTGATGGAAGATAGTATCATTTTCAAAGGTCCCAAAGTTATTGTTCCTATTTTCTTACAATGTGAATATTTACAGATTTTGTATCATGGCCACCCAGGTTTCAACTCTTTCAAAAGAAGGGTAAGAGGACTAGTATTTTGGCTTTCTCTATCGAAAGACATTGATAAAGTGCTTTCTTCTTGTTCAGTATGCAACAGTACTAAACCACATTTGCAAAAAGAGCCACTTCAGCTAAGCCAAATTCCTGAACTACCTTGGTCAACAGTAGCCACTGCATATTTGAGTGGAACAATCAGTATTACTTAGTGTTTGTAGACTCTTATTCGAATTGGTGTGAAATCGATTTGCTACCTAATCTAACATCCATTGCTATTATTACTAAGATAAAACATCACTTCTCAGTCCATGGTAGCCCATACAAAGTTATTTCTGACAACGGTACCCAGTTTACCAGTCAATTTTTCATAGATTTGCAAAAGAGTGGGACTTTATCCATGTTAGTAGTAGTCCTGAACACTCACAGTCAAATGGCTTTGCTGAACATGTAGTACAGGGTGCAAAGCAATTACTAGAGAGGTCAAAGCATGACAATACTGATATCTTCTTGAATTTACTTAATCTCAGAAATATACCCCGTGACAACCTACTTGGCTCGCCTGCTCAGAGACTTCTATCTAGGCAAACCAGCGCAACCTTGCCTTTCAATTCTAGTTTGTCGGTGCCTAATGCTAAAAACAACAGAGCAATCAAAGTCCAACTTATTAAGAAGCGTTCTTCTCAGGCTATGATAAAATAAGCAGATTGTTTCGTCTGTTAAAAGAAGGAGAGGTAGTGAGGATGCAAATGGTGAAAGGCTTTGATCAAATTGGTCACGTGAGAGGTATATGTGCTGAGCTGAGATTCTATTTAGTGGAATCTGAAGGTATAGAATACAGGAGAAATTGCAGGCATCTTCCTGTATCAGACATGATATCACAGCATCGCACCTGTGATACAGACTCTAGATCTCAGAGCAATCCTGACAACGTTCACACCGAAGAACGTTTCTCAGTATCCATTTCCATTCCTGATGCTGTCCCAGAAGTTCCCAAAGTTGAGCATTCCTTGAAGACAGTCCCCATTGCTAGATCTAATTTTTACTTTAATGTTACATGATTGGGTCATATTTCTACACCTAGAGTAAAATATATAGCAACCTGGGCATGATTGTTTTATATAATTGCGTGTCAAAGAATTAGTTCTGTATAAATGCATGTCAAAAGATCATCTCTGTATAACTGCATGTCATTGAATGCTGTCATTTGATGTATGAGCTATTTTTCAAAGAGGGAGGATGTAGAACAGAGTGTGTGTATGTACCTTTAAGAAGCATTTCCAGATGTATGCACGTGCATGTATATAGTGAGCATGTGCAGGCAGCAGTGCCATTTTAAGAGAACCAGCAGTGTTAACATGTATGAGTGTAGTAGTCAGTCTCTTTATAAATTTAAGTTTAAGTTACAAAGCCCCAATCCTGATGTGTTTGTGTATAATAACGTTGCTTGAACTGAACTCACCACTCTTCGTCTGTTTTATCCTGACCAGATGAGCAACACCTGGGACTGTGCAGTCCTGGAGTTAGTATGTATAATTAGTGAGGCGTGTTTTTTCTTTTTGTGAAAATTGCATATGCTGAAGTTCTTTCTTTACATATACATAGCAACGTCTCTATGCTCGGTATGTTAGCTTTTTGCAGTTGATGTTTCTGAGGTTGACGTATGGGCTACTCAACTAAAGTGAATAGATCCACACACACACACACACACACACACACACACACACACACACACACACACACACACACACACACACACACAGACACACACACACACACACACACACACACACACACACATATATATATATATATATATATATATATATATATATATAGAGAGAGAGAGAGATGTATATAAATACACACACACACACACACACACACACACACACACACACACACACACACACACACACACACAGATATGTGTGTGTGTGTGTGTGTATATATATATATATATATATATATATATATATATATATATATATATATATATATATATATATATATATATATATATATATATATATATATATATTTATATATATATATATATATACATATATATATATATATATATATATTATATTTTATATACATATATATATATATATATATATATATATATATATATATATAGCCAGAATTTGTGCTGTCCTGGAGTTTTTCTTCCACTGCAATACATAGCATCCTTAGAACCAGTACATATTGTTTTTTTAATTTATTTATTTATATTTGTTAAAATGTTTTGAAAACTGATCCACATGGACCTTTTTCCAGCTCAGTCAAGAAGTATTGTTCTGGTTAAGTGCTTTGTCCAAAGTCAAATGGTAGACAAATGGAGACTGGGGAATCAAAAAATTGACAAGGTTGTGGGTGGTGCAGTCATTCATAACCACAGCAAATCTGGATTTGCACTTGTGATAGGTATACTCATGTCAGGTACAGTTTTTCTAGCTAATATCTGTCACATACAGACAGCAGTATATGGTACACTTCTCATAATGGGTGGAGCTGTAGGAAGGAATGAACTTTCCCATAAAGGAATGAAAGGTAATGTGCAAAATATGAGGGCAAAAGGAATGACTACAACAATAACAACTACCCTGTTTTCAGTGTAGGATATTACTTTCTGTACAGAGCTGAAACAACAACTTAAACACAGCTTGAATTAAGCTATCTGCAGGATGGATGAAGATATAAAGATGAGAGGGAATAGCATATCTAGAAACCTATATATTGATTAGATTTGAGATGGTGTTGGAGGTAAAATAAGATAAACTTTTGGCTATGGGCCTTGGTATTTAGGTAGTGGACATAGTGCAGTTAATGTGATATTTTAAGGTCCTGGGCTTGGCATGTACATACAACAAGAGAAGGGAAACATTATGTGGACTCAATGCATTGAATAAATGCAGTCGAAGAGGAAGCATAAAAACAGAGGAGGTACCAGTTCAGAATGCTGCATCATATAAAGGTCTGAGAGACCCTGGAATGGTGTTCCCAATGTAATGTTAGAGTATATACTATGGTGCTGCGGTAGCATTGTTGCCTCACAGTAAGACGTTGTCCTGTTTGATTCTCAGCTAGAGAGTCTTCTGTGTGGAGACATGCGTGAATGGGCGTACCTTCGTTGAAGGTTGTGCATCAGAGCTGGCAACTCGGCACGTAAAACTCTACTGCCAATCATTAGCAGACCGGAGTTCCGCTGTGGCGACCCCTAACCGGGAAAAGCCGAAAGACACAACAACTAACAGAAAAATGCAAGAATGCTTGAACAACAGGGAAACAAGGATTTGGGAGATGAAGGGGGAGGGCACATACATAGATTTTAGCTGCCCATGGAGTGGGAGGGGGGCTTGATATGCTAAAGGTTGCCCATCTAAGTTCATAAGAAGTGTTTAAGTAATTGTTGCATGAGATCACAGTCAAAAAAGCAGTTTGGGAGAGAACAAGGGACACCCAGAGAGCAGGTCACATCAGACTCTGTACGAGCTGATAGATATCTGGCATGCCAAGTGTGCAGAGAGAAACACAAGAGGTGGAACAATAAAAAGACTAAAAACAGTGGATGTGTTGATGGATCTGTATTTTGTTATCCAAAGTGCTGGTTAACAAATGAAGTAACTAAAATAAATGCTACCCTACTCCCTGAAGGATGACCGTGATGAGGAGGGGAAGCAGAAGAGTGGAGGGGTTACATACATGCAAGCTGGGAAGAGTGGAGGGGTTACGTACATGCAAGCTGGTTTTCACTGAATTTGTTTTTCATAGATTACTAGACTAATGGCTTAACAGCCCTTACAAGCCTAACCAATATAACCCAATTTTACCCAATATATGGCCCCTGTGGCATGAGGATGGCATGGGTTTTTGGCTAGGCCTTGCATATCTTACTGATTGCCCCTGTCCATAAGAGACATGGGCGATACCCCAGGTGTGAATTTGCGATTCCCCATCTATTGATCCAAACTGCATTTGAAGAGGTTCAGGAAAGAGCTCTGCTAACATGAAATAGGAAGCCTGTTCCAAAGAAGGGGCAATCTCCGAGTTACATATCTGTCTCTCCAGCATGTTTTGTTTGAGTCACTGACTAAGTTTAGATCCTTAGATTGGGTGATCCTCATGCTGTTTCACTTGCAGATGTGTAGCAGCTTCATCAAGGCTGGATTTGTGAGTGCCTTGTAGGTTAGGAATAGGTCACCCCTTAATAGTCGGTAGGAGAAAGAGCAAAGAGAAAGAGGCCCCAGTCCATCCATATAGTTTATGCTGCCCACACCCTGCACCCTCCCTGAGAGGAACCTCCGAGGCCATCTCAGCTGCTGCAAGTACCCAGCCTTGCACATGACAAATGGTGTGCTGTACTCCACCACTGGTCCAATGAGTGGCAAGCACAGTGGGACCACAGCTTCCCTGGATCTGGATGTCACACCCCCACTCATAAGTTGTGCCACACAGAAGGACCTCCCACCACCATGGACACACATCAGTCAAAGTCCGGGTCACCATCCATCCATGTACCCAGATCTTTCACTTAGGAGTGTGCTACTGATGTTGTAATTTTCAAGGGTATTTGACTTCCCAAAGGGTATGATCATGTATTTGTTTCCATTTGCTTTTAGGCCATGATTCTGGCATCAGTCATTTGCCTGAGCTAGACCCATCTAAAGGATATCTACAGATTCAATAATTGCCCCTGCTTGCAGTCATCAGCAAACTCTGTCATCCACAGACCTTCCACATTAGCCTTGACTTCAAAGAAGTATATTCCGAACAGGAGTGGTCCCAGTACTGGGCCCTGTGGCACACCACTAGTAACTGCCCTCTTGCTGAATCTGGATTCACCCAATTTATCCATGTGTCTTGTCTGTAAGCCAGCTGGCTATCCATCTGGTAACATAGGGATCTATGCCCTGTTTTGTGATTTTATAATAACATCTGAAAGGGGAATTGTGTCAAATGCCTTGGCCAGGTCAAGGCATGTGGTATGTACTGCTTTACCTTCATCCATGGCCTTAGTGACTTTCTCAAAGAAATCCACTAGCTTCTGTAGGCATGGCCTGCACTTGACAAAGCTGAATGTAAGTATGACCTGCTCTTGACAAAGCTGAGCTAGGTTGGGTACAATGCTTGGAGGTTTCTTATGTCATTATTTATCAGGTCCATGATTATTCTTTAGAGGTGAGAGATCTAGGTACACAGGTAGATAGCAGCCCAAACCCAACCACCACGTGTCTGAAGTGGCGAAGAAGTCCCTCCATGTGCCACAACCCACAAGTAAAGGTATGGCATTCAGATCCAAGGAAACCACAGTCCCACTCCACTAACCCCTCACCAGACCAACAATAGAGTAGAATGCACCATCCAGCATGCACCTGACCAGGCACCCACAGCAACCAGAATGACCTCAGAGGCTCCTCCCAAAGAAAACACATGGTGCAAACAACATGAACCATGCGGACAGACCAAGAGCTCCATCCCACTACTCTGTCTCCTAACGACTATTAAGGGGGCCTTACATATAAGACTAGTCAAACTTATGGGTCTGTAATTTCCCAGGTCAACAGATGGTCCCTCTTTATGCAGACAGATGACTGCTGCTCTCCTCCACTCTTTTGCAACAAAGCCAATCCAGACGCTGTGGTTAAATAAAGATCTTAATGGACCTGATAAGTCCTGATTTAAGCTGTTTAACAGGCAACCTTGTCAGACGACAGGGAAGCCATGTTTCCAGCTTTAGAGAGCACAGTGGCAACCTGCTCTTTGGTGATAAATGGCGGTGGAGTGGTGGAGTGCATTTTTTTTGGGAGAACTGGGACTGATGGGAGGTGAAATTTGAGCTGAATTTGTGGGCCAGCAGATTTGGTATATCTTATGGCTGAATATAGGCGATGCCATCTACAACTAATTCTGCACACTGATCTTAAGATTGTGGACATAACTGAAAAATGCCTTATGGTTATCCCCTAGCATAGGAAGCTATTTTTTACCTCAAAGTCTGCTTTCAAAGATTTGACTAGTTCTTGATTCACTTGTTTAGTCTAAATGAGGCACTTTTTGCTCTGTTGTGCACATTAACTGTTGCTTCTAGACATGATTTTTTTTTCTTTTGTTATACAATTTATTAATACCAGGGGTCCACCAGTGTGACTTGTTGGGTTTATTTTAGTCTGGTACTGTCATTTCTATACAGTTGTTTACGGTCATCCAGGGCTTTTATTTACACCTCTGCATAGGTTTCTGTGTTTTATGGATTTGGGAGAGCTTGGAAACTAGCTATGTCATCCCTTAATAGGAGGAATTTAACTTAGAGAAGTTCTTAAAGTTTTAGGTGTTAGGTGGGGGGACTAGTTTTACCTTTATTTCAAGGGAACTTACTTTGTGAGCTGATCTTACTAGTGAAGGCATCACACTTTTTTTTGGGGGGGGGATGCAGCTCTCTCTCCCATATTTGTGAGTGCCAGATCACTTCTAGGATATTTGGTCTGTGGTTCCACTAGGGGAACAACTGTTCCAGGACATTTGAATTTACAAAGACAATAAATCTTTGGGATTGCATGTTAGTGGTTGTGTATGTCTTCCCAATTAATGTAAGAGTAGTTAAAATCACCTAAAAGTATGGTATTGGGCTGGATAGTGAATGATTCCAGTAACTTCAGGTATAATGTTATGGGTTTCCTGGTTCATGGTGGGAGATCTGTAGCTAGCAAGAATATGGTAATGGATTTTTCCCATGGTTAGTTGGACATGGAGTAGCTCAAGCATACCATCTTGTTTGACCAGCCTTGTGATGTGTGTGTATCCTTTATGTAGATAAATACACCTCCACCTTTTGCTCTTTCATGTTCAGTGGATGATCAGAACATATAAATGGTGTTACAACCATGCACTGCCGGAGTGCTTTCTGTGGCTTTGAACTTTGTTTCATTAACTGCACAGCCGTCAGCATTCTCCAGGTTGAGGAGAGCTTCTAGGGAGTGCAGTTTCTTGTTGAGACTCCTAGCTTGTCCTGAGTAGCTTTTGTTATGTTGGAAGGTTTGTCTGTCTGGCAATGGCTAAAAAAGGCACAACAGGGGTCGGTAATGTTTTGGCCAATATATGAAAGTCTAGGGATGACAATTGAAAACAATCCCTGGCAAAGCAGAGTGGCCTGTCAACCATGTCTTCCCATGCTGCCAAGTACTGGACTCTTTAGAATGACACCAGTAGCTAAGCCAATTGTTAAAGTTGATTATCTACTGGTAGTATTGCGGTGTCATCCTTGGAGATGTCAGAATGCTGCTCAATGTTAGGCTCATACCTGCCTGTATGACACATATTCTGAGAGCTCAATCAATTCTCTTTTCATATAGTCCAAGGAGGTACTTCTCAGGTCATTCACCCCCACATGGACTATGACTGAGTCATGCTGGTATTTAGGGATAAGTAACCTAAATGCTTGGGTGATCTGGTGGATCCTGGCCCCTGACAGATAACTAACTATAACCTTGTTCTTATCCAGCCTGCTAAGAGGGACATTAGTGTGTCTCACAATTCTTTAAATAAGCTCAACAGTGTAATAATCCACCAGTAACTGTCTAAAATGAATACTCCAGCATTATGGTCTTTTGATAATGAAAGGAGACCAAGAAATATCACTACTCAGGCTAAAAAAAACAGAAGTTAGTTAAGGGAGCTTAATATTTCCACTGGATGCAGAAGTAAATTAAGGCACAGTTCATGAACTGCATGCATTTCAAGACAAGAAGCCTAAAGATGAACACTTAGAAGCTGCAGAAAACTCCAGTTCCCTTAAAAAGCATTCTGATTTACTGGCAACTGGAAAAACCTGTAAAAATCAAGCAGTTTAACAGTAAATTACAAGTATACAGTGGATATAAAAAGTGTACACACCCCTGTTAAAATGCCAGGTTTTTGTGATATAAAAAAATGAGACCCCAATAAATAATTTCAAATCTTTTCCCACCTTTAATGTGACCTATACTCTGTACAATTCAATTGAAACACAAACAAATCTGTTAGGGGAAAAATATAAAAAATAAAAAAACGTACAATAAGCTGGTTGCATAAGTGTGCACACCCTTAAACTAATATTTTGTTAAAGCACCTTTTGATTTAATTACACCATTCAGTCTTCTTGGGTAGGAGTCTATTAGCATGGCACATCTTGACTTGACAATATTTGCCCACTCTTCCTTGCAGAAGCACTCCAAATCTATCTGATTGTGAGGGCATCTCTTGTGCACAGCCCTCTTCAAGTCACCCCACAGATTTTCTATTGGATTTAGATCTGGGCTCTGGCTGGGCCATTCCAAAACTTGAATTTTCTAGTGGTGAAGCCATTCTTTTGTTGATTTGGATGTATGCTTGGGGTCACTGTCATGTTGAAAGGTGAAATTCTTCTTCATCTTCAGCTTTCTAGCAGACACCTAAAAATGTTGGGCCAAAAGTGACTGGTATTTGGAACTGTTCATAATTCCCTCCACCTTGACTAAAGCCCCAGTTCCAGCTTAAGAAAAGCAACCCCAAAGCATGACACTGCCACCACTGTAATTCAGAGTGGGGATGGTATTCTTTTGGTGATGCAAATTGTTGTTTTTGCGCCAAACATACCTTTTGGAATTGTGGCCAAAAAGTTCAGCCTTGGTCTCATCAGATCATAACACATTTTCCCACATGCTTTTGGGAGACTTGATGTATTGTTTTGTAAATTTTAGCCAGGCCTGGATGTTTTTCTGCTTAAGAAAGGGCTTCCATCTTGCAATCCTACCCCATAGTCCAGACATATGGAGAATACTACAGATTGTTGTCACATGTAGTACACAACCAGTACTTGCTAGAAATTCCTGCAGCTCCTTCAGTGTTGCTGTAGGTCTCTTGGCAGCCTCCCTGACCAGTTTTTATCTTATTGTTTCATCAATTTTGGTGGGACATCCAGTTCTTTGCAATGTCACTGTTGTCCCATATTTTCTCCACTTTTTGATGACTGTCGTCACTGTGCTCCTTGAT